>NW_028274817.1:18051742-18203257 GCF_037043125.1 Eumetopias jubatus | reverse complement strand
ACATCCCTGCCATGTTCCTGACCTTAGGGGAAAAGCTCTCAGGTTTTCCCCATTGAGAATGCTATTCACTGTGGGTTTTTCGTAGATGGCTTTTATGATTTTGAGGTATGTACCCTCTATGCCTATAATCTGAAGAGTTTTGATCAAGAAAGGATGCTGTCCTTTGTCAAATGCTTTTTCTGCATCTATTGAGAGGATCATATGATTCTTGTTCTTTCTTTTACTAACGTATTGTATCACATTGATTGATTTGCGGATGTTGAACCAACCTTGCACCCCAGGGATAAATCCCACTTGGTCGTGGTGAATAATCCTTTTAATGTACTGTTGGATCGTATTGGCTAGTATTTTGGTGAGAATTTTTGCATCCTTGTTCATCAGGGATATTGGTCTGTAATTCTCCTTTTTGATGGGGTCTTTGTCTGGTTTGGGGATCGAGGTAATGGTGGCCTCATAAAACGAGTTTGGAAGTTTTCTTTCCATTTCTATTTTTTGCAACTGTTTCAGAAGGATAGGTATTAATTCTTCTTTAAATGTTTGGTAGAATTCCCCTGGGAAGCCATCTGGCCCTGGGCTTTTGTTTGTTGGGAGATTTTTGATGACTGCTTCAATTTCCTTAGTGGTTATAGGTCTGTTCAGGTTTTCTATGTCTTCCTGGTTCAGTTTTGGTAGTTGATACATCTCTAGGAATGCACCCATATCTTCCAGGTTATCTAATTTGCTGGCATAGAGTTGCTCATAATATGTTCTTATAGTTTTTGTATTTCTTTGGTGTTGGTTGTGATCTCTCCTCTTTCATTCATGATTTTGTTGATTTGGGTCATTTCTCTTTTCTTTTTGATAAGTCTGGCCAGGGGTTTATCAATCTTGTTAATTCTTTCAAAGAACCAGCTCTTAGTTTCGTTGATCTGTTCTACTGTTCTTTTGGTTTCTATTTCATTGATTTCTGCTCTGATCTTTATTATTTCTCTTCTCTTGCTGGGTTTAGGCTTTCTTTGCTGTTCTTTCTCCAGTTCCCTTGGGTGTAGGGTTAGGTTGTATATTTGAGACATTTCTTGTTTCTTGAGAAAGGCTTGTATTTCTATATACTTTCCTCTTAGGACTGCCTTTGTTGTATCCCAATGATTTTGAACAGTTGTGTTTTCATTTTCATTTGTTTCCATAAATTTGTTTAATTCTTCATTAATTTCCTGGTTGACCCATTCCTTCTTTAGTCGGATGCTCTTTAGCCTCCATGTATTTGAGTTCATTCCGACTTTCCTCTTGTGATTGATTTCTAGTTTCAAAGCATTGTGGTCTGAAAATATGCAGGGAATAATCCCAATCTTTTGGTACCAGTTGAGACCGGATTTGTGACCTAGGAATGTGATCTATTCTGGAGAATGTTCCATAGGCACTAGAGAAGAATGTGTATTCTGCTGCTTTGGGATGGAATGTTCTGAATATATCTGTGAAGTCCATTTGGTCCAGTGTGTCATTTAAAGTCTTTATTTCCTTGTTGATCTTTTGCTTAGATAATCTGTCCATTTCAGTGAGGGGGGTGTTAAAGTCCCCCACTATTATTGTATTGTTGTTGATGTGTTTCTTTGCTTTTGTTATTAATTGCCTTATATAATTGGCTGCTCCCATGTTAGGGCCATAGTTATTTACAACTGTTAGATCTTCTTGTTGGATAGACCCTTTAAGTAGGATATAGTGTCCTTCCTCATCTCTTATTACAGTCTTTGTTTTAAAATCTAATTTGTCTGATATAAGGATTGCCACCCCATTTCTTTTGGTGTCCATTAGCATGGTAAATTGTTTTCCACCCCTTCACTTTCAATCTGGGGGTGTCTTTGGGTCTAAAATGAGTCTCTTGCTGACAGCATATCGATGGGTCTTGCTTTTTTATCCAATCTGATAGCCTGTTTGTTTTGATTGGGCTATTTAGCCCATTTGCATTCAGGGTAACTATTGAAAGATATGAATTTAGTGCCATTGTATTGCTGTAAGGTGACTATTACTGTATATTGTCTGTGTTCCTTTCTGGTCTATGCTGCTTTTAGGCTCTGTCTTTGCTTAGTGGACCCCTTTCAATATTTCTTAGAGGGCTGGTTTCGTGTTTGTAAATTCCTTAAGTGTTTGTTTGTCCTGGAAGCTTTTTATCTCTCCTTCTATTTTCAATTACTAGCTGGATATAGTATTCTTAGCTGCATATTTTTCTCATTTAGTGTTCTGAAGATATCATGCCAGTCCTTTCTGGCCTGCCAGGTCTCTGTGGATAGGTCTGTTGCCAATCTAATGTTTCTACCATTGTAGTTTACAGATCTCTTCTCCGGAGCTGCTTTCAGGATTTTCTCTTTGTCTCTGAGACTCGAAAGTTTTACTATTAGATGTCAGGGTGTTTACCTATTTTTATTGATTTGAGAGGGGTTCTCTGTGCCTCCTGGATTTTGATGCCTGTTTCCTTCCCCAAATTAGGGAAGTTCTCTGCTATAATTTGCTCCAATATACCTTCTGCCCCCTCTCTCTTTCTTCATCTTCTGGGATCCCAATTATTCTAATGTTGTTTCATCTTATGGTATCGCTTATTTCTCGAATTCTACCTTCGTGATCCAGTGGTTGTTTATCTCTCTTTTTCTCATCTTCTTTCTTTTCCATCATTTGGTCTTCTATATCACTAATTCTCTCTTCTGTCTCATTTATCCTAGCAGTTAGAGACTCCATTTTTTATTGCTCCTCATTAATAGCCTTTTTGATTACGACTCTGTTAGATTTTAGTGTTTTTATTTCTCCAGAAAGGGTTTCTCTAATAACTTCCATGCTTTTTTCAAGCCCAGCTAGTATCTTTAAAATCCTCATTCTGAACTCTAGTTCCGACATCTTACTAATGTCCTGGCTGTCGGTACTGCCTCTTGTTCTTTTTGTTGAGGTGATTTTTTTCCATCTTGTCATTTTGTCCAGAGGAGAATAGTTGAATGAGAGAACAAAATGCTAACAGGGTAACAATGTCCCCAGAAAATATGCAGTAATCAAATCAGAAAAGACCTAAACCGGGGAATAGAAAGGGAAAGAAAGAAGCAAGAAAAAGAAAAAGTGAAAAACAAAAACAAAACAAACCAATAAAACCAGAATATTATCAAATATGATCAGCCTGGTGCATAGATCGGTGTCACACACTAGATTTGGTGCATATTTTGGTCTTTTAGAAGAAAGTGCCTCCCAAAATTTTAAAGAAGAAAAACTTATATATTTACAAAAATAAGGGTTAATACGATGAAGGGATGGAATATGATTGTAAAGATGATAATTATAAAAGATTTTATAAAAGAAATTGATAAGATAAGAAGTTGATTGAAAAAAGAAGAGGATTTTAAAAAAGAGAGAGAGAATTTGATCAGGCAGGAGACTAGAACAACGCCAGGCACTAGAGATTTAGGGTATATTTTGATCTGTTAGAAGAAACTGTATCCCAGGGCTCCTGGGTGGCTCAGTCGTTAAATGTCTGCCTTGGGCTCAGGTCATGATCCCAGGGTCCTGGGATCAAGCCTCTCATCTGGCTCCCTGCTCAGCGGGAAGCCTGCTTCTCCCTCTCCCTCTCCCACTCCCCCTGCTTGTGTTCCCTCTCTCGGGGTGTCTCCGTCAAAAAAATAAAAACTTTAAAAAAAAAAGAAGAAACTGTATCCCAAAATTTTTAAAGAGAACAACTTATATATATATATACCAAAAATAAGGGTAACTACTATGCAGGGATAGAATATGACTCTAAAAATGAAATATAAAAAATATTTTTTAAAAAAGGGATTGATAAGATGTTGATTGAAAAAGGGAAAAAGAAAAATTAAAAAAAAGACAGTTAAAAAAAGTTAACTTTGAACGACTGAAGAATCATGGTAAAAAAGCCATGAATTCTATGTGCAGTATTCCCCTAGCGCTGGAGTTCTGCCGTTCTCATTGATCAATAAACTTGGTCTTGGCTGGCTGTTTTTGCTGATCTTCTGGGGGAAGGGCCTGTTGCTGTGGTTCTCAGATGTCTTTGCCGGAGGCGGAATGGCCCCACCCTTGCCGGGGCTGGGCTAAGTAATCTGCTCGGGTTTGTTCTTGGGAGCTTTTGTTCCCTGCAAGCTTTCCATACAGCTCTGAAGGACAAGAGTGAAAATGGCGGCCTCCCAATCTCCGTCCAGGAGGAGCTGAGAACTCGGGGCCCCACTCCTCCGTGAGCCCCCAGAGAAAAGCAGTCAGTCACTCCCATCTCCCCGTCTCTGGCCGCACTCTGTGCTCACCCAGCCTGTGACCGAGCATTTCTATCTCTGGCACACGACCCCGCATGGAGTCTCTAAACCCAATAAATTCCTGCGGTGCGCTCTCGCACCACTCCTCCTGGGGGAGGAAGGGGAGTTTCCCTGGATCTGCCGCTTGTTGGGTCCCTGCTGGAAGAGCAATGGCCCGACTGTGCTGCAGAACATGGTTTATGGCAACCCCGAGCTGAGAGCCCACTCCTTGCCTCCATCTGTGCCGCTGGCTTCCCCACTCCGATACCTGGGAGCTCTGCCACACTCAGCCTTCCCAGGTCTTTCTGTGACCCCGAGGGTCCTGAGACCACACTGTCCCAGAGAGGGTTCCACCCCCCGCTTAGCCACTGGAGCGACTTCCTTCAGCAGAGCTGACTTCTGAATGTTCCAATTTTGTGCTCTGCTGCTCTATCACTTGCCAGAAGCGGCTGACGGAGGCCCCCTCCCCCGCCGTCTATCCTCCCGTATATTGCCTTGGATTCACTTCTCCACACATCCTACCTTCCAGAAAGTGGTCTCTTTTCTGTTTAAAGAGTTGTTGCTATTCTTTTCTTTGATCTCCTGTTGAGTTTGTAGGTGTTCAGAATGGTTTGATCTATATCCAGCTGAATTCCTGGGACCAGACGAAATCCAGGTCTCCCACTCCTCCGCCATCTCGCTTGCCCCTGCATTTTATTTCTTTTTGTTGTCTGATTGCTGAGGCTAGGACTTCTAGTACTATGTTCAACAAAAGTAGTGAGAGTGGGCTTCCTGTCATGTTCCTGACCTTAAGGGAATTCCCCATTGAGAATGATATTCACTGTGTGCTTTTCATAGATGGCTTTTATGATATTGAGGTATATTCCTTCTATCCCTACACTCTGAAGAGTTTTAATCAGGAAAGGATGTTGTATTTTGTCAAATGCTTTTTCTGCATCAATTGAGAGGATCATATGGTTCTTGTCTTTTCTTTTATTAATGAGCTCTATCACATTGATTGTTTTGTGAATGTTGAACCACACTTGCATCCCAGGAATAAATCCTACCTAGTCGAGTATGATAATCCTTTTAATGTACCGTTAAATCCTATTGGCTATGACCTTGTTGAGTATTTTGGCCTCCATGTTCATCAGGGATATTGGTCTGTAATTCTCCTTTTTGATGGGGTCTTTGTCTGGTTTGGGGATCAGGGTAATGCTGGCCTCATAGAACAAGTTTGGAAGTTTTCATCTATTTCTATTTTTTGGAACAGCTTTAGTAGAATAGGTATTATTTCTTCTTTAAATGTTTGGTAGAATTCCCCTGGGAAGCCATCTGGCCCTGGACTCCTGTTTTTTGGGAGGTTTTTAATTACTGCCTCAATTTCATTACTGGCTATTGGTCTATTCAGATTGTTTATTTCTTCCTGTTTCAGTCTTGCTAGTTTATAAGTATCCAGATATGCATCCATTTCTTCCAGTTTGCTTAATTTGTTGGCATATAGTTGCTGGTAATAATTTTTAATAATTGTTTCTATTTCCTTGGTGTTAGTCCTGATCTCTTCCCTTTCATTCATGATTTTATTGATTTGGGTCCTTTCTCTTTTGGATAAGTCTGGCCTGAGGTTTTATCGATCTTATTCTTTCAAAGAACCAGCTTCTATTTTCATTGATCTGTTCTGTTCTTTTGGTTTCTATTTCATTGATTTTGCTCTAATCTTTATTATTTCTCTTCTCCTGCTTGGTCCAAAGAAGACATACAAATCACTAACAGATACATGAAAAAATGTTCAACATCACTAGCCATCAGAGAAATACAAACCAAAACCACAATGAGATACCCCCTTACACCAGTGAGAATGGCAAAAATGAACAAGATAGGAAACAACAAATGTTGGCGAGGATGTGGAGAAAGGGGAACTCTCCTACACTGTTGGTGGGAATGCAAGCTTGTACAGCCATTCGAGAACAGTATGGATGTTCCTCAATACATTAAAAATAGAGCTACCCTATAACCCAGCAATTGCACTACTAGGTATTTACCACAAAGATACAGATGCAGTGAAAAGAAGGGGCACATGCACCCCAAAGTTCAAAGCAACAATGTCCACAATAGCCAAACTGAGGAAGGAGCCGAGATGGCCTTCAACAGATGAATGGATAAAGAAGATGTGGTTCATATATACAATGGAATATTACTCAGCCATCAAAAAGGATGAATACCCACCATTTGCATTGAGATGGGTGGAGCTGGAGGGGATTGTGCTAAGTGAAATAAGTCAAGCAGAGAAAGACAATTATCATATGGTTTCACTCATATGTGGAATATAAAGAATAGCACGGAGGACCACAGGGGAAGGGAGGGACAACTGAATGGAAAGAAATCAGTGAGGGAAACAAAACATGAAAGACTCTGGACTCTGGGAACCAAACAGGGTTTCAGAGGAGAGGGGGGTGGGGGATGGGGTAGCCAGGTGATGGGTATTAAGGTGGGCACATGTTGTGGTGAGCACTGGGTGTTATATGCAGCTAATGAATTGTTGAACACTACATCAAAAATTAAAAACAAACCAAAATTAAAAAAAAACATTATTTTGGGGATGCCTGGATGGCTCATGATCTCAGGGCTATGGGATAGAGCCCCATGTTGGGCTCCATGCTCAGCAGGGAGTCTGCTGGAGATTCTCCCTCTCCCTCTGCCCATCCCCCACTACTCGTGCATGGTCCTTCTATCTCTCTCTCTCATATAAATAAATAAATAAATATTTAAAAAAAAAACATATAAAAAACATTATTTTGTATGAAAAAGAACTTCAGTTACAAAAGTACTTTGTGTCTTATTACATGCATATGAAGTTCCAGAGCTGATAAGATTAGCCTATTATATGAAAAAGTCAGAACAATGTTGCCTCTGGAGGAATCAGACAAAGATTCACTGGGTTAGGGAATGAGAGAATTCTGGGATAATGGTAATGTTTTATATTTTGAAAGCTATTGAAGTTGCACACATATATGTATTTGTAAAAACTCTTCAAATGTGGATTTAAGGCTTTTGCACTTCACTGTATGTAAAATTTACATCAAAAGAAAATCTATAGGGCGCCTGGGTGGCTCAGTTGGTTAAGCGACTGCCTTCGGCTCAGGTCATGATCCTGGAGTCCCGGGATCGAGTCCCACATCGGGCTTCCTGCTTGGCAGGGAGTCTGCTTCTCCCTCTGACCCTCTTCCCTCTCGTGCTCTCTATCTCTCATTCTCTCTCTCTCAAATAAATAAATAAAATCTTAAAAAAAAAGAAAATCTATAAGCAAATATTTAATTCTAATTAATGATACACATTCTGAAGGATTTAGGGATGAGTGTATTGATGTTTGCAATTTCCTTTGAAATGTGTCAAACAATAAGATGGATTGCTGGATGGCGAGGGAGTGTGATGCATATCTAATAAAGCAAGTATAGTAAAACGTTAATGATAAAATTAAGGTTGTGGAATTTTAGGTTTTCATTTTAAAATATGTTCGATGTTCTGAAAATTATGAAGATTTTTATAATAAAATTTTGTGAAAATACATGGTTATTAAATGAACAATTTCAGTTGAACAGTAACCATAAAACATCAAAGAAATAATAATGCTCAGTACCATCACTTTAATAAAACAGTACATTTTGGACATATTACTATTAAAACAGATTAAAATAAATATTTGGCACCTAAAAAATGGTCAAGCTGGAATTAAAACATATAAGCCATGAAATGTTTACTAGCAAGATGTCAAAGACTTGGTGTCAAAATGGCTGGATGTGAGGGTATTTGAAGTTGGTAGAAACTTAAGTGGTAGCCAAAGACATTATGGCCATTGGGCAACATTCAACTGTTACCAAGCTACCACTATGTGTGGGCTGGTTGACCTCTCTTGAGAAAGAAATTACTCCATGGGACAAAATAATGGGCAGAATCTGTGAGACAGTGCTGAATTGGTAACATATTCAACAGGATAAAGTAGGACTAGATTAGCACATAAGGGAACAAAGACTGTAGTTATTTGATATCACTATCAGGATCTTGACATTGTGTCTCAGAATCCCAAAGAGGTCACATTGTAAAGACAAGGAACTCCAACTCATGGAGGTTTCCACATCCTAGGAAAGCAAGTTCCATGGCCCTTGCCAGATTTGCTTTTTCCTTACTTGGCATGTTCTAGAGTACTGGTTCTTAACTAAGGTAGTTCCATCTATCAGGATGTGTTTGGAATATTGTGGGGACATTTTGGTTGTCACAATGTTTGGGAGGTGCTACTGACATTTAGTGGATGGAGGCCAGTGATGCTAGTTGAAATGATGCAGTGAAATGCATGGGATAATGCTGTATAATAAACAGTTATCCTGTATCCCACACAGTTTTCAAAATATTGCAGTGTCTTAATAATATAGGTGAGAAAAACTGTTTATAATTATCTGAATTTTATCTTATCTCAACAGTAGCTTTTATCCTACTGTTTTCCTGTTATTTATCTTTTCCTTTCTTATATGCAATGACTCCCAATCCTCTTGCTTTTCTTAAATATAAACTTAATTATTTTAAGTTGGTACAATCATGTAGTTCATTAAGTTGTCTGATGTAGTTATGCCCTTGCATTTATATATTGAAATAAATATCATTTTATTGTAAATTACTTTCCTTTCATTTCTCATTAATATTTCAGTTAGGTCACCACATTGATTTTTTTTTGAAGTTATATATGTAGGTAGGTTATATTATCTATGAACTTCATTTCAGGATAGTGAAGGGGGAGTCACAAAACATTTGTTATCAAGAGGGAGTATTAGGTCTCTTTGGAATGAGAACTACTGATCTAGTGCTAAGAAGGCAAGATGAATATGGATAATAAGTAAGGCTCGAGGTTGTTGAAATCGTGGCTCATTATTACCAAAGTAGAAGGAACAAATCATCAGTGTGAGTGAACCATGGAGCAGAAAGTTTCTACCTGAGAAGAATCATTACTAGTGTGTGTCAGGCTCTTTTCGTCAACTTGTCATTTCATCCTCACAACAACCCTGTAAGATAGGTACTATTATTATCCCCATTTTTTGGATGAGGTAATTGGACCTGAGAAAGATGAAGTAAATTGCCTAAGTTCTCTTAATGACTGAATGGCAGAGCCTAGAGTGGAACTCAAGTCTGTCTGATGCCAAAGACACATGCTTTCTACTATCTTACTCAGGGTCTCTAAGAGCAAGCTGGAGAAGAAAGTGCTAGACATCCCCATCCTTCTACAGAATAATCAATCTGTGAAGATCCATGAGTCAGGATCATTCAGCACTTTTTGAGTGCTTCAAGCTGTGCTAAGAAATCAGAAAACAATAACACAGAAACTCCTTTCTCTCAATGAATTGCTAACCTAATTGGATACATAAAATGTACAGTAAGTACAGGGTTAAATTAGAGGAAGGAGAGAAAATGGTGGTAGCCGAACGAATAGCAAGGACAGTTGTGTGTGTGTGTGTGTGTGTGTGTGTGTGTGTGAAAGAGGGAGGGAGAGAGAGGATATCCCATGTGTGTCTGAAGGAAATTCCAACAAAGATTTACTGAGTGCCTACTATGTGAATGATAAAAAACAGAAAGAGATTGAAGACCTAATGAAATGAGGGGGCAGGAAACCAGTCTTTGAGGAAGTGTGAGGGGAAGGGCCCAGAGCACAGGTGTACAGGCACACCTATTTGTCAGAGGCCAGAGACCCACAGGAAAAGGGGATTGAAACATGAAAGAAATTTGGGAGGCAGAATAGGGAAACACCAGCCAGCCCTGCTCTGTGAAGGCCAGGATGAGGTCATCCTTACTCATTTAGCAAGAGTCAAGAGAGGAGGGGTAAGTTGAGAGGCCAAAAAGACCAGAAAAGGTTTGGGACATGCTGTGGGCATAAATAAAGCCAAACAATCAACAAGAAATGAATAAAAGATTGTGGAGCCGCCTGCAGGGCTCTGGTGAAGTTAAGCTGCAGGGATTTATGCATTTGTTGATTATCCACTTTGTGCACTACCCATAGTAAATATTCAACCCCAGGCAGTCGCCTCTGCAACTTCCCTACTCTTGGCCTCCTAGCCAAGTTCTGTCTCATTTTTTCCTAAGTTGTGAGAAATCTGAGCAACAAATTATGAAGACAGAGTATACACATATAGAGTTTGCTATTATAATCAAAATTTACAACAAAATTAATCTGACACATATTTAATGATATACATAATTGTTATTGTGCTGGGTGGCAATTAAGCATAAATTGCAAACAGTTCACATAAATGCCTATAATTAGAATTACTTCCACACAGTTAAACTACATTCTTAGTTTCTTTCTTGAGTTTCTCAGCTCTTGTATATCCCTCATCTGTATCCATGTCAACAGTGCGGATATGGAGTTGGCATTAATCATCACCTTCATCAAGCACTTGTTATCCTTAGAAGATAAAATCTGGGGTCTTTTCACCTAATAACTATTTCTGGCTGCCACTCATACTGTCCTTTCAACTGGAAGTGCCCATCAAGAGCCAACCCTCTCTCATGCAGCCTTCTGCCAACCTCACTGCCACCTCCCAACGGATTTCAGGTGGGAACAGAGGAGAAAAGTTTGGCTAATAGTGGCAACATAAGGGAAGAAATGGGTTCTGACTCTTACTATCTGGAACTCTGGGGGCAAGTGGATCACAAGGTAAGGGAAAATGACTGAATTCAACACACATACATCCCCCTCTCTGCCTCTGATCCTATTAAATGACTAATACAGTCATCTGTACAGCTGTCTTTAAGGGATAGATTCATACTGAAAAGAAAACCCTGTTCCAGCCTAACCCTCAACACATCCTTCCCTTCACTCAATGAAGTTATTGCCTGAAATGCCTTTAAATTCCAGACTTGGGTTTCTTTTCTTTTGCCATTAAAAATAAATGGCTTTAAAAACCCCAAGGAAGCCAGCATATTGATGGAAATACTTATCAGTAGACTACGCTTTAGAGTCAGATAGACTGGATGCTACAACATGCTAGCAGTGAAATTTTGGTTTTACTCTTTCTGAACCTCAATTTCTCCATCTTTAAAATGGTATAATAATTGTGTCTGTCCTGTATGGTTGTTGTAGATTTCATGTGAAGATTTCATGTACACAAAACATTAGTACACTGACTGGAACATAGTAAAATTTCATTAATTATTAGTTGCATTTATTATTATCATGTCATTGTTGCTTTTAGCTGTAACCTTGGCTTCCTCATTACTGTGACCATCTCTCCATGTGCTTACTTCTGTAGGAAGAAGCAGAACTGTGGGAAATGAATGTATGAAATACTAGTGATGAAATCTGGATGTTGAAGCCCCAGATGACCTTAACTCAAACAGAACAGCACAGATGGCTCAGACCCTCATCTATATTCTAATTCTGTTAGAGGGAGGTTGGTGCCGACCGGGTATGTGGTGCAACCTGGCATGTAGAGGAGATCGAAGTCAGACTAGATTAAAATGATCATTAGAAACATTTGTTTAATCACCAAAAATGTATTAACTGAACCCGCAGTGCAAGGCACTGGGGAGACAAAAGTGATACAGACAGGATTTTTTAGGAAGGGAGAGAGAACATGTCCAACAAGTCTGACAAGGGCACTAATAAAGGGTTATCCTCGACACAGTGGTAGTATCCAGGATGGATGAAGTATTCCTCTCTGCTCGGAAGGCTCAGGGAAGCTTCTCTTCAGAGAAACAAGCCTTCAGGCAAGTGTAGGAATGTATTAAATGGCATAATATATATATTTTAAAAAATCCAGTATCAGTCAAGAGGCATTTTGCCATATAGTTGAATTTTCTGAACTTACTTTTTGCATCCTAAAATGACATGGATGTCATGGCCACTATTCTAGTTACCTTTCCTCCATAACAAACTACCCAAAGAATTGGTGAAATAAAACAATTGAATTATACTCATGAATTCTGTGGGTTAAGAATTTGGGCAGGTCACACAGGGATAGCTTTCCTCTGCCTCATGATGTCTGGGTCCTCAGCTTGGAAAAGTTTATGACTGGAGGGGACCAGACAGCTAAAAAGTGGGATCATTAGAGGCATCTTTGCTTGCATATCTGGCAGTTGATGCTGGTTGTCACTGTCACCCTCTTTTATTGCTCTGGTCATGCTCTAATTGTCCAAGATGTCATCGCTATTCCATAGATCTTCCTTCTCAGTGGGCAAACTATTGAAGAATTTGAAGATATGAAATAGACCCTACAGATTTTATATAGACAACACTTCTGTCTCCCAGGAACTGTCAACCAGAACACCTCTATGTGGCCTCTCCATGTGACTTAGTCTTCTTCACAGAATGGTGGTCTCAGGATTTTTCCTGAGGATGTATGTGTGTTGAACTTCACACGTGTTATCTCAGTGCCCCCAAAGCAAACTTACAGTAAACAAGGCAAAAGCCATATCACTTTTTATGACCCAGCCTTGAAAGTCACTCTTTAGATTCTGGGTGCTATTACTGTGCCCACGTGCCCTAGTCATGCTGCATTGGTCCAAACTATCACAATCCCTTTGAGATTAGGGAGATGACACCAATTCTATCTTTTGATAGGAAGAATATAAAATAATTTTTGGATATGTTTCAAACCCTCCTTAGTTATCCATCTATCAAAGCCACAACCATTGAATACCCACCCATTGACTAACCAAGGGGTGAGACTTCTAAAAGCATTTGTTCATTTATTCATCAAATATGTATTGAGTGCTTACTATGAGACAGGCACAGAGGTTCTGAGATACAGACATGAAAAATATAAGTATATAAATGATTACATTATTACCACTTTCCTAGGCGCTAAGAAAAATGATGATATATTGAAATGGAGCCTACCTAGTTGGAGGTGATGGTATTGTCAGGGAAATTAATTTAGATGGGGTGGCCAGACATTGTCTCTTTGATGTCAAATCAGAGAGTACAGAGGATAAGAAAGAGCTAACTATGTCAGGTTTTCAGGGAAAATATTTTAGGCAGAGGAAATAGCATACACAAACATTCTGAAGCAGAAAAGAATTTAAAGATTCAAGAAACTGAAAGAGGATCCCATATGTAGCTAGAGAACATAGAATAATAACATATGATAAAGTTGTGATCAAACTCTTAGCAGTTTAACAGATCCATTCCCCCTTAGCCTGCCTTCCTCTCCTATCAGGCACTGCCCTTTTTGAGTATAGTTGACACACAGTATTACATTAGTTTCAAGTCTGCAACATAGTGAATCAACAACTCTGTACATTATGCTGTGCTCACCACCAGTGTAGCTAACCCTCTGTTACCATACAATGCTATTACAGTACCATTGACAATATTTTCTACGTTATACTTTTTGTTAGCATCCCCTTTTTTTCTCTGCACTTTACTTGTAGTCAGAAGGATTTTAGTAAGAGAAACATGGCAATTTAGTAAAGAAAGGAAGAAATATGGTTCTGGCAAAAAGAATAAGGTGGAGCCAGTCTGGTCTTATTGCTTGGGCTGCCATTAAAAGCCAGAAGTTGGACAGCAGAATTCAAAACTTCCAAAAGTTGCTCAATCAACTAATACATGAAATAGCTTGTATTTTACTTGCCAGAGATGATAGGAAACTGAGACTCTGGTAAAACTGAGAAGCCTCAGAAGCTTGGCCTCTAGCTTCTCTGTTCAAGTGTCAGACTATTATACAGTAATTAGATACCTCCTTATTCAATATTTCTTTACTATATCAAAGCAGGAAAAGGCCCACTGACAACATCATCATTATCATCATCATCACAACTACTAACAAAATAATTAACGTGTATTGAATATCTCTTATGTGCAAGGGTTTTACATGCATTATCTCTTTTAATCCTCATAACAGCCTAGTGAGGTAAGATAGATACTAGTATTTCCATTTTACACATGAGGGATTTAAAGATCAGCAACGCTAATTTACTTATCTATGGTCACAGAGCCAGGACTCACAAGCTAGTCTGTCTGAGTGGTGAGTCCACTCTTTAAGCATAATTGAATGCTGTAATTTTTTTCAGATAGTGAAAATAATAAAGAGCTACCTGAAAATTTTGCATATGCAGTGCTCCTAAAGCTGAATATTTACCTGAATTTCTCACTTTTATCCAGATGCCTGTCTTCATATAGGCCAAATTGAACTGTGTCCTGTGTAAAAGTATCTACCCTTTCTCAAGGCATTGCTTTCATACTCTAATTCAGGTTTTTCTCAAAGGATTTCTTATTTGCATTCTGGTTTAAGAATCAAGTCTTTAAACTTACACAAACCACCATTTTGAACTTCAGTTATCCTTGGAGAGCATGGCGTATAATCAGCCTCCTTAAGTACTCTGAATTAAGTGATATGCAGAGAACTGTTGCCTTTAATAGGTCTCCTTCCCTGATCTCAATGGGGCCCTGTTTCAGGTATTAAAAAGAAGAAACCCAATTAGCTCTAATTGCCACTCTACATGGATATGTTGCCTTCTCACTGGCAGATGGCAGCTGGTGTTGTGGAAGAGGCAATGATTCTTAAATTTTCCAGGTGAAGATATCCCCTCCTCTTCTTCACATTTTTTTTCTTCAATATATTCTACAACTTAAAGTATCCAAGACCTATGACTCCAGATTTGGGAACATGGTATTAGAAATTGATGATCTTCTCAACAGAGGCCAGTCCCATTCCCAGAAATTCAGGCCACTCAATCTTCCCTTGGCCTGGTTTAGTTGAACAAATATTTGCTGGATGCAGGCTATGTGTCTGGGGCTGTGTAGGTGGTCCAATGGTTAGACTGAAGAGTTTTCAAGGTAAATTCATATTCTTTTTGTGCCCCTAACAGTGTTATATATACATAGTGGGTGTTTACATTTAAATTTCTACTTAACATATTGATTTATTAAGTTTATATTTAAATTTATATTTAACATATTGATATGTTAAATTTATATTTAACAAACGTTTTTAAAATATGAATAAATGAATAATTTAGACTGGCTTTTCAAGGACTCAAGGCAATGCTGGTCTCTGATCCTAGAGGAAATGCTCAAGATTCTCCACTCCTTACCACAAATTCTACTGCCAAATTTGCCCCAAGACAAATCTCCAGTTGCAAGAACTAGAAATATCCTTAAGACATTATATAGTTCAGACTTTAGGTAGGTAAACAACCACCCTGTAAGATAAATATCAGCATTATATAATAGAAGAACAATTTATCAGGAGTCAAACAAAGGTATGACCATCCCCTAATTAATTGTGTGACTTTAGTCAAATCATTTAATAATCCTATTTTTTTAAGATTTTATTTATTTATTTGACAGAGAGAGGGAATGCAAGCAGGGGGAGTGCGAGAGGGAGAAGCAGGCTTCCCGCGGAGCAGGGAGCCCAATGTGGGGCATGATCCCAGGACCCTGGGATCATGACCTGAGCTGAAGGCAGATGCTTAACGACTGAGCCACCCAGGCATACAGGTCATGATGATGTTTAAAAGCAGATACTTAATGACTGAGCCACCCAGGTGTCCCCATCTGTTTTGTTTCTTAACTTCCACATGAGTGAAATCATATGGTGTTTGTCTTTCTCTGGCTGACTTACTTTACTTAGCCTAATACACTCTAGTGCAATCCACATTGTTGCAAAAGGCAAGATTTCATTCTTTTTGATGGCTGCATAATATTCCACAGTCCTGGGCTATTGGTTCATCCCATTGTTTTGTGGTGGTGAAGGATCAGGGTATGCTTCACAGAATTTGCAACACTTGACTTGGGCTTGAAGGGTGAAAATGAGAGAAGAAACCCGGAAGAGGTGAGACAGAGGTAAAAGGAGAAGCATCATGTGACAGTCAATGGAGTTATAAAGAGTATGAGACCTTTATTCTGTTCTTAATTGGGGATCCTTGTGGCAGAGGCTGATTAAACACAGGAGGGATGTGAACTAATTTTCATTGCAGGAAGATCACACTTGTGACTGTAAGTAAGAGCCTAGGAAACCGTTCTCATTTCATGCCCAACCCCTTGCCACCCTTTATGGTTGCACTGATGTAGAAGAATGAGAAGAATATTAAATACACAGCTTGTACTTTCTCCCCTTCATTTTTCCATTATAGAGATAGAAATACATTAAGCTGTTAGGAATTGTTATGCTCAGTGGATGTTGAGTCCCCCTGTCTTGGATGATAGTAACAAATGTTAAATTAAACACTTATGCTATTTACACTTTTTTGGTATTTAGGGCACTGTGGGGGGAATACAGTAATAATGACAAGGTTCTTGCCCTTATAGAGTGTACAACTTACCTGTGAGAGAAGAGAAACCTCCTACATGTCTAGAGGTGCTTCCATGCTGATAGATAAAAGTGGGTTGTTTGACAATTCTACTTTTTGTATAATTTACAATGATTTGTTAAACTTCGATGACTTTTCAGTAATTTACATGATTCTCACCACAAGAAGTACACTTCCACTCCATTTAATGTCTCTTCCAAGAAGCAATTGATACCACTGAATTCATATGCACCTTCCTAGAGTAGTCTATACATCTACAATTAAGTATAACTCTTATTTCTTTTACCTATTGTTACACAAATGGTGTCACACCATACACACTGCACTATACCTTGCTTTTTGTACTTAAAATATATCATGGAGATCTTTCCATATTAGCACTGACTCATTCTTTTATGCTGTTTTTGTTTGTTTATGGATGTACTGTATTCCATTGTGTGGATGTGATTTAATTTATTGAACCAATTAGGTCGATTTTAATCTTTTATTTTAATAAATAATCCTGAAATAAAAAACTAAAATAAATTTTAATCCCATGACATTTTTATTTCATGCATTTTTAACAAGACTTTAGGTGGGAAAAAGAGACATTTCGATTTAGATTGCATTACATTACTTTTCTACTTCTCACTTCACATCTAACTCATGTTTTCCTAGGAAAAGTCATCTGCAGTAATGTCTTCTATGATCCAAGATAACCATTTTAGGCAGTCCAAGATTCTGGGCTCCCCCAAATTAGTGGAAAGATCATGGATTTGATGCCAAGCAGACCTTGGGTTCAAATTCATATTCTGGTATCATTACTGTTTGGCTGGATGGTTTTGACCAAGTGAATTAATCTCTGGGACTCAGCTGTGATATCTGTAAAATGGAGATAATAATGGTAGCCATCTCACAGTGTTGCTGTGAGGGTTTATTTTTTTAAAGATTTTATTTATTTATTTGCAAGAAGGAGTGAGAGAGAAACTGAGAGGGTACAAGCAGGGGGGAGGGGCAGAGGGAGAGGGAGAAGCAGACTTCCCACCAGGCAGGGAGCCCGAGGCAGGGCTCCATCCCAGGACCCTGGGATCATGACCTGAGCTGAAGGCAGTCGCTTAACTGACTGAGCCACCCAGGTGCCCCTATGAGGATTTTAGCATAAAATCCGTGCAAAGAACTTAGCACAGTGCCTGGCACCTACAAAATGTTCAACAAATGAAAGGGTAGCATACTTCCTGTTCATTAATGTGGAGAAATTTGATAGAACAAAGGAAGACCCATCAATTTTACAGTATTCTTGGCACTGTAGAAAGATTTCCACTTTGTCAGGGTTTTCAGAAAGTGCCAAGAACCACTAGAAAAATCATACTCTCTTTTGGTGAGGTATACATTCCTCATTGTACCAATTTTCTCAGAGCTCTCTTTACATCATTGTTCCTTAAGGTATAAATAATAGGGTTTAGAGCAGGGGTAAGCACTGTATACAGAAGGGAAAACGACTTCAAAGTCTTCATGTTGAGGCCCTGATGGGAAGCCATAGACAATGCCCAGCATCCCATAATACAAACTGACCACTGTCAGATGGGAGGAACAGGTGGAGAAGGCCTTCTGCTTCCCTGAGGTAGAAGGTCCTCAGATTGGTGGAGATGATGTAAGTATAAGATGCTAGGGTTAGCAGGAAGGGGCTGAGGGCAAATAAAGACGTACATATAAAAGAGGTCATCTCAGCTACTTGAGTGTCAGTGCAGGCCAGTTTCATGATGGGCTTCAAATCACAGAAAAAGTGGTTAATCTCATTGGCAGCGCAGAATGTTAACTGAAAAATGAAGATCATGAGGATGGGTGCCAGAAATCCAGCTACCCAAGAGGCACCAGCTAGCTGTAAGCAACCCCAGTAGTCCATTATGCTGGAGTAATGCAGTGGGTTACAGATGGCTATATTAGCGATCATAAGACATTACAGCCAGGAAGAAGCATTCAGTGGCCACCAGAGCAGCAAAAAAATAAAACTGGCAAGCACAGTCTGGGAAAGAAATAGGTACATGAACTGATAACAATGTCCTCAGCAGCATGGGCTCAATGGTAGTGGTGTAACCAATCTCTAGGAAGGAGAAGTGGCCAAGAAAGAAATACATGGGGGTATGAAAGGAGTGATCAGCTGACAACACAGTTAGGATTACAATGTTGCCCATGAGAGTCACCACATAGATGACCAGAAATACCCCAAAAAGAAGAAACTGAAGGTCATGGAGATCCCCAAAACCCAAAAGGATAAATTCTGTAATTTGAGTCATATTTTTTTCTTCAGTGCTAGCCATGACTTAAATCTAAAAATAAAAATATAAATATAAATAATGACCATTGATTAAATGCTATTTTTAGAAAAAAAATCAAACTGCTTAAAGGCATCATACATATCAAGCATAATTGGATTCTTTCTGGAAGTTCAGAATTCTTAATCTTAATTAATAAATTTGACCACAGTCCCCCAGGACCCATTTGAAAAGTTCATCCACTACTTCAATTGCCCCATCATATAGAGAATTTACAGGCCCTTGAAACTGTGACTGTGACATAAATATGCACATTTTTCCTAATATTTATTTTTTTATAAAAACAGAGGGAAAATGTTCTATCCTTGGAGATCTTATTCTGCTTGTTTCTACAGCTGCTAGTGGTGTTTTCATCAGCAGTGAGTATTCTGAATCACTTATGTGTAAACTGTATAAGGTCCATGATCAAATCTGTTTCCTGTTTTAGAAATTCCATACCAAATTCATTATGTGGAAGGGTATCTAATCCTTAAAACTTATTTGATGACAAGTTCTCTAAACGTTAGTAGAGGAGGTATTGTGGAGTGAAAGTGAATTACTGATGGTAAGATGATGGTTATATTAAAAAGAGTCATACCTGAATTCAAATTCCAGCTCTGCTACATAATGGCCGTGTACCTTTGAACAAGTTACATCACTTATCTGACAGTTTTCTCATCTGTAGAATAGCATATTGATTCTATATTACGTTTTTCACAATCACTGGTCCATATTAGGTATTTAATACACTCATTTATTCATTTAACAATATTAAATGGC
The DNA here is from genome assembly GCF_037043125.1 of Eumetopias jubatus. Taxonomy (NCBI): domain Eukaryota; kingdom Metazoa; phylum Chordata; class Mammalia; order Carnivora; family Otariidae; genus Eumetopias; species Eumetopias jubatus. The sequence continues at coordinate 18,183,663 of NW_028274817.1, read as the reverse complement.
TACTATGTGTAAAACTCTTTGAAAGGTGCTTAGAATAAAATAAGGAAAAAAATCAAGAATTTTTTAACAAGTCAGGAATACTCTCTATGTCTCATGGACTTAACATTTTAGTGGGAAAGAAAGACTAAAAACAAGGAAAGAGACCCATAAAATAATTTTAAGTTGTCTACTATGAATGTAAAAAACAAGGACCCAAAATAGGAAATATGCTATATGTATGTGTGTTTGGGAGAGGGTTATTTTGGTTGCTGTGGTCAAGAAACGCATAAAAAATTGAGACCTAAAAAAATGAGGAGATAGTCATGTAAGAGTTGGGAGTCGGGGCAGTAGAGTATTGTAGGTAGAGGGAAGAGGACTTGAGGGAATTATTTAAAGTGTTAGAAAAACTGAAGTAAACTGAAAAAAAAAAAACAACATACAGTAGAAAGGGAGTTGGAGAGAGAGAAAAATAAACAGAAAAGCAAAGAGACAGAGAAATGAAGAAGAGGGTGTTGGAAAGGCCCAGATCACTCAGGTCCTTTTAGGCCATGCTGTGGCATGTAGACTTTAAATACTACAGGGGGGCCTCTGGCTGGTTCAGTTGGAAGAGCATACGACTCTTGATCACAGGGTTGTGAGTTTGAGCCCCATGTTGGGTGTGGAGATTACTTAAATAAATAAAAATAAAGTTAAATACTATAGGAATTCATTGGAGGCTGTTAAGCAGCATCGTAATCAAATTTAGAGCTTAAAATCCCTTTTGATTCTGTTTAATAAATGAATTATAGGGAAAATTCGATGAATGAGAATGAGACAAGTAAGAAACAATTTCAGTGAGATGATAGAAGTCCTGAATAAAGTGGTTGCAAAAAAGATGGACAGAGGACAGTTTCAAGATACATTTTGGAGGTAGAAATACCAGGACTTAGTAATAAATTAGATGTGAGGAGTGATAAAAGGTGAAATATCAAAGATAACTCCTGAGTTTCTGGTTTGAGTAACTGGTTCCATTTACTTAGATGGTGATAATGTGGAGGAAAAGTTTAGGGGAAACACAAGATCAATTTGGAGATAATAAGTTTGAGATGTTTATGAAAATTCTGAGTGGAGAGGAGAAGCTGACAGTTGGATCTGAGAGTATGTAGCCCAGAGAAGAAGGCTAGAATGGAATATAAATTTAGGAATTATCAGAATATAGATAATATTCAAATCCATGATAATGGACAAGCTGACCTACAGAGAAATTATGGATATACAAGAATGCCTTACACTGAGATTTAAGATCTTTTTTCTCTTAGACGTGACATAGGCCAAGAAAAATAGATCGAAAAAGAGGAGTTGGTGAGGTAGAATGAAAACCAAGAGGAAACAGAATAACAGAAACCATGTTTCAAGAGCATTAGTGATTGTGACAAAAGCTGTTGTGAGGTTAAGAGAAGACACAGAATAATCTCTTATATTTGGTTACATAACTAATAGAGTCAGTGGAGTGGTGGAGACTGAAGGAGAACAGAAAAACTGAGTGGTGACAATAGAGAAATGAGTATTGACCCTATTTTTTGTATGCTAATGAAAATGATCCAGCATAGAGTGGATATTGATGATGCACAAGTAAATAAGGAGCAAATTTTGGGAGTGAAATCTTTTAGAAAGTGAGAAGTTATGGGATACAGAACAAAAGAGGAGGGGTTAATCTTGAGTAAGGACAGGAACATTTCATTAAATTAACTACAGTTAATTTTAGGAAGATGATGGAGTTTGCTTCTAACGGTTTCTGTTTTCTCAAGGAAGTTGGACTGTAAAAGTGAGGGTAGAGAAGGACATATGGGAGGTTTGAGGGAGGAAAAACTGTAAAATAGTCATATCTGGAAATGAAAAGGCTATCTTACTAGAACAAATACTATGATTGTCAGGCAGTATTGACTGGCAATTTGATCTTTGAGATCATAAATTGAAGAAGGGGAAACCAAACTGCTGTCTTGAATGATATTCTCTGGCAATGTTTAGCTTCCAGGATGGAGTAGGCAAATAGTTTCAATCAGGTTTGGAATTTGGCCAAATGAAAACAATTGAAGAAAAGAGGGGCAAGAGAGTTGGGGGATATTTGAAAAAACAGTTGTAAGGAAGAACCATATGATAAGTGTTAAGTCTCTCCCACTTCCTTCCATGAATTATTAAAGACAGAAAGGACTTTCAAAATATCATCTGACCAACACTTTAATTTTGTAACCGAAAAAGAAGGTCCAGGCAGGTAAGGTATCTTTAGTCAGTAACAGAGCTGGAATGGACACCCAGGTCTCATTTTTCAGTTCTGCTACTTCCATTATAACATGCTCTTATACTTTTTGCTCTCTTTTCATCTCCCTTTAGTGCCCTGCTCTTAATGTGTAATGCATAAGTACCTGAAGAAAGACTTACCTTCAATTTAGTAATTTACATGTCGGGAGCTTAATACTTTTCAAAGAACTTTTAGATTCATCATCATTTTTAATCTTCCCAACTATCTTGTCAGGTATTTTGGAGTAGGTCTTTGATTTGTCTCAACTGATTTTTCAGATGAAAAACTGAGAATAATGATTACTTCACTACTACATTGTATTTGTATTTCAATTATAACTTTTTCTCCTACAGATAAAAAGTTAATCTTATGCATGTTGAAGTAAATGTAAATTTACAAGATCTTTTTTATATTATGAACCAGGAGTTTTTGTCAGGTAACTGGATAATAGGAGCCATATGGAGATTGCCATCATTCAGGCTGAGCATTAAATTAAGAAATTGAGGCAGAGTTCCATGATGGAGATGTAACAAAAATCCGCTTTAGAAAAAAGGGCTTTGGAGGTCAGGATTAAGGAAACTGTTTCAGAGTTATGGTGGGTGCCCAACAAAAGTAGTACCTTCTTAAGATAAGAGAGAGAAGGCATTCCAGGAAGAGGGAATAATGTGAGTAAAAGACCAGTAACCTGAGGACCATGTTGACCATTGATTTCAGAAACTTTGAGCAAAATGAGTAAGGGGCTGAGGACAGAGAAGGGAGGAGCACACATATTTTTGGAGAAAGAAAGACCATAAAATATTTTTTTTAATGGGTCAGAGAAGTGGGAAAAACCAAGAGGTGATATCACAGAGTCCAGGGGAGGAAAGGCACCATCAGAATTGTCAGTAAAGAAAGCACCACGAATATTGGAGCACTGGGGCAAGAATCCTGACTGTACTGAGGAGGAGAGGTGAACAGTAAAAACCACAAATGTGGACTATTATTTCAAAAAGACTTGTTGGTGAAGTAAAGGAGAGGGAGAGAGAGCCAAAAAAAAAAAAAAAAAAAAACCCACAAAGCAACAAACAAACAAAAAAAACCCTAGAGGTCAAAGAGGATTGATGGAAGATATTCATGTTTATTCTTATTTTTGTTTTTCAGTAAAGGAAAAACTTGACCAAGATTCTAGGTCCAGAGAGAAGGAAATATGAATGACATGCAAAGAGATAAGTGATGGAACAAGGAGGCTCTCAGAAGGTTAGAGGGGATGGCATGGGGAATACACAAGTAGAGGCATTATCTTCAAGCAAGAATGAAAGATTGCCTTTCAGAAGAGGAGAGGGGGTAAAGATGGGTGTTGATAGTGATTATCAAGAAAATTACCTCATCGTTTTCCTTCCACTTGAGTTTGGAAACTTAAGCCATCCCTAGATGACTATGATGAACCAGCTGTACCACTACTATGTTGTTTGACTAGGAGTAGATCCAGCAACAGCATGACAGATATGTTATTATACATCCTTTAAAAAAAGATTCAATAGGACCTTAAAAATCACTGCTTTCCAACACTTCATCTCTGTGCAACTATACTTCTTCCAAAAGGAAGAACTAAGAGTTATTTACATAAAAGCACTTTTAGTTTTCAGGTAGTTGTGGCCAAAACATTTTTAGCTCCTTTGGGTTTAGAGAGAGCATAATGCTTGCCAATGTATCTATCTTTTAAACACTCCTAACCTTCGGCAAGCATGGACTGGTCAGATATAGTTCAAATAAGAAAACCAATTATTTTTAAGTTTGGCTCCCAAGGGAGTTTTGCTTTTTAATTGAAAGATCAATGTTTGATTCTCATGACATCCTGGACTTCCATTCAGTGACTGCTGACTAAATGGTGTGAAATTAGATATTGGAGTATCTGACATGTCACATGGGTCAGAGCCACAATCCATCTAGGCCAGCCTCCAGAGGCTACTGAAAGCACTAAGCAATAGCTTGGGGAAGGTAAATGTGAAAAGCACTGGAAGTAGTGACAGAAAATCTAGGTTCTAGACCTGGATTTCCCACTGCCTGTGCAATCTGGTATCTCACTACCTTTACTGGATCCCAGTTTTTTCTCCTTTGAATGGGGGCAATAATCCCTGCCCTACTGACCCCACAGGGTTGTGTGGGTCTCAAATGAGATGATTTTGTGGGAAAGGCTTTATCAACTAGAAATCTACATGCTCCATGCTTAATATCATATTTGAGAAGCATGAATGACGTTGCTGATCATAGAAGTTGAGGGTAGTTTTGTCCTTAAGTTCAAAGATATCTGGATTCCTAAAGCTGGAAGTACTTTTTTACATCGTGAAATTTAATCTGACATCTAAATCCCCTTTCCCCAAAGCCTTCAGTCAACTTTAAGTGATTCTGTATTCTAATTAAAAGCACAACTGTTATAGTTTGGTTTTTATAATCAAACTAAAAGTACTCTTACACAAGCTGTTGGAGGTAGTTCTTTTAAAATTTTTTTATTGTTATGTTAATCACCATACATTACATCATTAGTTTTAGATGTAGTGTTCCATGATTCATTGTTTGTGCATAACACCCAGTGCTCCATGCAGAACGTGCCCTCTTTAATACCCATCACCAGGCTAACCCATCCTCCCACCCCCCTCCCCTCTAGAACCCTCAGTTTGTTTTTCAGAATCCATTGTCTCTCATGGTTTGTCTCCCCCTCCGATTTCCCCCCTTCATTCTTCCCCTCCTGCTATCTTCTTTTTTTTTCTTAACATATATTGCATTATTTGTTTCAGAGGTACAGATCTGTGATTCAACAGTCTTGCACAATACACAGCACTCACCATAGCACATACCCTACCCAATGTCTATCACCCAGCCACCCCATCCCTCCCACCCCACCCCCACTCCAGCAACCCTCAGTTTGTTTCCTGAGATTAAGAGTTCCTCTTATCAGTGAGGTCATATGATACATGTCTTTCTCTGATTGACTTATTTCACTCAGCATAACACCCTCCAGTTCCATCCATGTCATTGCAAATGGAGGTAGTTTTTTAAACTAGTTACCTTGTCATTTTTCCATCCTTGGTGAACAGATTGCATCTGGCCTCCTGAGGAAGTTTCGTTAGTGCTGGTTTTTCTTTTAATTAACATATAATGTATTATTTGTTTCAGGGGTACAGGTCTGTAATTCATCAGTCTTACAAAATTCACAGCGCTCACCATAGCACATGCTCTCCCCAATGTCCATCACCCAGCCACCCCATCCCTCCCCACCCCCACCACTGCAGCAACCCTCAGTTTGTTTCCTGAGATTAAGAGTCTCTTATGGTTTTTCTCCCTCTCTGAATTCATCTTCTTTCATTTTCCCCTCTCTTCCCCTATGATCCTCTGTCTTGTTTCTCAATTACCTCATATCAGTGAGAGTATATGATACTTGTCTTTCTCTGATTGACTTATTTCGCTTAAGGTTTCTTTAGTGTTGGTTTTGTCTGCTTTCTAAGCTATGCAGAAAAGTGTTGGTTGGAGGTAAAAAAAACTCTTTGTATAGCACTTAGTGAGTCCTCTCTCCAGTTTCTTTGATGGCTGTGTGAACATCCTATAATGCTATGTAAACATCATATAAGACAGAGCACTTGCAGAGATATGACCACTGCCTGTTACCCCAGGCCACCATCATTGTCATCATTTGGTTTTGAAGTTCACAAACTATATTGGGTCCCTCTGTCTTCAGCAGTACTCTAAATGCTGGTGATGTAAAGGTGAAGAAAGGCTGGGAAGCTGAACTCATGACTTCAGAGCTCAATGACTAGTGGAAGTGACAGATGTGTAAAGAAAGTGATGGAATTGCAATATAATGAATGCAACAGTAGGACTCTGTATAACATGTAGATGTAGCACAGGGATAGGACTTTGGGGATCGGTTTGCAGAGGAACTAACAGTGAAGGTCTATTGGAGGGCCCGCCATCTGCATTGGGATTTTTTAGTTTGTTTATTTTTTTCAAAGCACTTTTTTCATCTATTATTTCATTAATCTTTACAGCTCATTGGGTTTTGAAGGATGAATAGAAATATTTCAAGCCAATAAGGGGGTGGAGAGAGTTTCAGTCAGAGAGACTAGCATGCACCCACTTAAGGAGTGATGGCAAAGAAGGCAGAGAAATAGGCACAGAGGTCTCTGTACACTGTCTTAAAGAGCGTGGACTTTATCCTGAAGTCAATAAGAAGCCATTAAAGAGTTTTTAAATAGGGAAGCGGCATAGTCATGTTTGTATTTTAGAAAGCTATATACTTTGGGTGGCTATGCAAATGATAAATTAGAGGCAAAGGAAGAGACTCAAGGCAGGAAGTCCAGGGAAGAGAGGAATTCAGGAGAGTATGGTGGTCACTGGAAAAGGAGAGGCAATGGTTTCAGACAATAGTAACAACATTGTCATTGTCACTAAGACCATATTCTCCCTTCATCATCGTTCAAATTTATCAAAAGTACTTTTTGGAAGAAAATAACTCTTTTTTTCTTCTAGAGAGAGAGAGAGAGAGCACATGCACGAGCAGGGGTGGGGGAGGGGCAGAGGGAGAGGGAGAGAGAGGATCTTAAGCAGGCTCCATGCCCAGCCCAGAACCCGAATTGGGCTCAATCTCACGACCCTGAGATCATAACCTGAGCCCAAATCAAGAGTCAGTCACTCAACCGACTGAGCCACCCAGGTGCCCCAGAAAATAATTCTTTTGAATATTTGCAAACATACAAATGGATCATAACCCTGAAATTCATGTGTGACTTGCTTATTTAATGTCAACTCACATTTCCCATAGAGCAACAGCAGTCCTAAATACTTGGCCATCCCAGAGAAAGCTGTTTAAAGTACAAAGTTCTTGAAAAACTTTGCAGTGAAATATATTTGTTCTCTAATAACATTTGTTGCATGAATAAATGAGTGAACAAATGAAGGAATAAATGTATGGGCATAATTTACTAACACAAGCAAGGGCTTGTGCTAGTTGGTGGGAGGTGCAAAGATGTCTCAGATATAGGTCTTGGCCTTGAGGGAAATAAAAAAAAATCTTTTAGCTGGACAGCTCACCGAAGTGACACCTCTTACTTAATTGCCAGCTTGGTCGTCACAAAGGCCCAGTGTTAAGTTTTATTAAAAGAAAATCCAATAAATGTTATGTAATCTTCAATGCACGAAGAATAGTAACCTGAAGATCACACAAGGCATCAGGTCTTTGATTTTAAGTTCATGAATTTTTCAAAAACTCAGTTTAATCAACAATACATAATTTGTGCACAGTGAACAATTAAAACAGTGTAACTACTCTTCCTTTCAACTCCAGACCACCAGTCCTTCTCTGCAGGGGCAACTACCATAAACAGTTTGTTGTGGGTGCTTCAAGAAATTTTGTATGCTTATACCAGCATTTATATACATTTAGATTTTTCATATTTACTCAAAAGTTATTGCACAGTACATAATAATTCTACAGAGCTTTTTAATTTATCTTAGAGATCTTTCTGTATCTGCAAACATAAATCAGTCTTATTCATTATAACATTTGCATAGTGCTCTGGCATATGGATAAGCCATTATTTATTTATTTTTGTTACAGAGCTTATTTTTCTAAGAAATAAAACATTGTAAGTACAGTGAAAATTCCTTTTGTCTCCAATCCCATTTCTCTTGAGCCCCAGAGGCATCCATTATCTTACAGTTGATGTGTATCCTCCATGTTTATGCTTCTATCCTTCTACTACATATGAATGTGTCCATAAACAATACATGGTAATATTTTGTATGTTTTAAATTTTGCACATCATAACTTTTTGCAACTTGCTTTCTTCCCCTCACTCTACATTTGTTTTTTTTTTTCAGTCCTGTCCTTGTTGATACATGTAGTTCTCATTTACTCATTGTTGATTTACCTTGCTCTTTGTTATACTGAATACTGTAGGTTTGTTTTTCCTTATAGCTTACTTGCTAAAAAGAAGAGTCCTGCAACTGGAATTGTTTTTCTCACATTTTTGCTTTGAGGTTGCCCTGGATGGATTAATAAGAGGATGAAAGATTCTTAAAAATTGAAAACCTAAAAATGCTTTGGTCTAGAAAAGGATGGACATTTCTGTTAATAAACTTTAGTCATTACAAACAATGTTGCACTGAATGTCCTTGAATATGTTTCTTGGATTTCTTTAAGGTACCTAAGAGTTGAATTGTTGGTTCAGAGTATACTCATATTTTCATATTCACTAGGTACTACCAAATTGCTCTCTAAAATGGGTGTAGGGGCGCCTGGGTGGCTCAATCCGTTAAGTGTCTGCCTTCGGCTCAGATCATGATCTCAGGGTCCTGGGATGGAGTCCTGCATTGGGCTCCCTGCTCAGCGGGGAGTCTGCTTCTGCCTTTCCCTCTGCTTGTGCTCTCTCTCTCTCTCTCAAATAAATAAATAAAATCTTTTAAAAAAATAAAGTGGGTGTACAAACACACATTCCCACAAGCAGCATATAACAGTATCTATTTCCTCACATTCTTGCCCACACTTGGTATTAGCAGATGTTTTTATTTGGGGCAATCTGATGTCTATGCAATAGTATCTCTGTGCTAATTTAATTTGCATTTTCCTGATTATTAGCAAGGATAAAAGCATGTTTTCTCTTCTGTGAATTATCCAATAATATTTTGTCCATTGTTAGTTTGGATTGTTTTTTACTAAAGGTGGTCACTTATGTAGTCTGTATCTGTCTGGTATATATTTGTTGCAGATGTCTTCTCCAAATCTGTCAGTTGCCTATTAACTTTGTTTATTATAATATAACATAGAAGGGTAGAGGTTTTTTTTTTGATGTGGTCAAATTCACGAATCATTTACTACTTGTGTCTTATTCAAGAAATCCTTTCCTACCTCAATACCATGTATTATTCTAAATGTCTTTTAAAATGTAAAAATTTTTAAAAACATTTACTTATTAAATCCATCTGGAATTTATTTATGTATATGATGCAATTTAGGAAACTCATTTTATTTGTTCCTGTGTAAACAAGCAAATATTCTTATGCCATTTATTGAATAATCCATCCTTTCCTCTCATGATCTACAATGCCAGTTCCGTCATATATCAAGGCTACTTATTTTCTCAGATTTATGTCTGAGTCTGTTTGTCTCTCTCTACATAAATACTATACTCTTTTAATTACTCTAGTTGTCTAAGTCTTAATATCTATAGGATAAGTCTTTCCTATTTGTGCTTATTTATAATTGTCTTGAATATTCTTGATCCTTTAATTTTTCATATGAATTTTAGAATGAGCTTGTTAAGTTCCCTTAAAAATCCTTTTGCAACTTTGTTTGGAATTTCATTGAATTTATAGATTAATTTTTGGGACTGTGGACATCTTTAATTTAATGAGTTTTCCTATCTGTAAAATGATATTTATCTCCCTTTATTAAAGTTTTTTATGTCCTTCAACAGTGCTTACAATATTTTCCATAAGGATCATGGGCATCTTTTGTTAGATTTATACTTAGTTACTTAATAGTGTTGCTTGTTGTTGCAAATGGTAGCTTTATTTTAACTAGCTTTATTGAGGTATAATTTATAAACAATAAAATTCACCAATTATAATGTGGTGAGTCTTGACAAATGAATACAGTTGTGTAATTGTCGCATGGAAGATGTAGAACACTTCCACCACTCCAGAAAGTTTCCTCATGCCCCTTGAAGTTAGTCTTTTCCACCCACACTGGGTCCTTGGCAACCACTGATATGTATCTGGTCACAATAATATAACTTCTTCTAGAATTTCATATAGGTGGAATTGTATAGTATATGCCTTTTTATGCTTTTTACTCAGCATAATGTTTTTGAAATTATCCATGTTTTTGTTTGTTTCAGTAGTTTCCTTTTTATTGCTGAGTAGTGTTCTTCTGTACAGATGTACCAGTTTGTTGATCCATTCACCAGCTCATGGCTGTTTCCAGGTCTTGGCTATAATAAAGAAAGCTATTATAAACATTCACATGACAAGTCTTTGTGTGACCATGTTTTCATTTCTCTTGGGCAAATTCCAAGGGTGAAATTGCTGGGTAATGTAAATGTATGTTTTACTTCATAAAATATTACCCATCTGTTTTATTTTTTTTCTTTATTTATTTTTTGCCCATCTCTTTTATAAAGTGGCTATACCATTTTGCATTCCCACCAGCAATGTATGCAAGTTTTAGTAGTTGTCACACATCCTCAACAACACTTGACATTATAATTTTTTTAATTTTAGCCAGTGAATGGTAACTTGTAAAAAATATACCTTCTAATTGTTTTTACTACCATATAGGACTTATTTTTAAGATTTATTTATTTGAGAGAGAGAGAAAGCAGGCACAGGAGGGGCAGAGGGAAAGAAAATGAATCTCAAGCAGACTCCCTGCTGAGTGCAAAGTTCAGGGCTGGACTTTATGACCCTGAGTTCAGGGCTGGACTTTATGACCCTGAGCCGAAACCAAGAGTCAGACGTTAAACTGACTGAGGCACCCAGGTGCCCCAACTACTCTATAGGACTATTATCGATTTTTTAAAGTTTAAATTCAATTAGCCAACATATAGTACATTAATCTCAGATAGTATTCAACAATTTATCAGTTGCGTATAACACCCAGTGCTCATCACATCATATTATTAGTTTTTAAAAAACATCTTCTATGCAGCAACCTTGATTAACTCCCTGAATAGTTAAAATAATTTGTCTGAAAATTCTCTTTTGTTTTCTGTGTAGTCAGATAGCCCGTGAATAATGACACTTTCTTCCTTTCCAATGCTTAAATCTATTTCTATTCCTTGTCTTAAGGAATTGACAATTATCTTTCCAATGCAATGTTAAATGGTAATTTGGAGAGGGGGTATCCTCATATTGTTCATGGCTCTGATGAAAATGTTTCTAAAGTTTCTGCATTAAGTATACTGTTTATTGTAGGTTTTGGTAGATGTTCTTTGTCAGATTAAACTTTTCCCTCTATTCTTGATTTGTTTAGAGGTTTTTTTTGTCCATAGAGAGATGTTGAATTTCATTTAATTTTTTAAATCCACTGAGATGAGTACATATTGTTTTTCTTTGATCAGCTTAAGTAGTGACTTGTGTAATGGATTTTCTAAAATTAGACTATCCCTTAATTCCTAAAATTAAGCCCATTTAATTATATTGTACTTTTTGTATACATTTGTTGAGTTCAGTTAACTGGTATTTTAATTAGGACTTTTGAGACTTATCAAAAGTGAGATTGGGGTATAATTTTTCATCTTTCTAACAAGCTTGCCTGGCTTTGGTATCAAGGTTTTACTAAATTCATAAAATGAATTGGGAAACTTTTCTTCTTTTTCTGTTCTCCAGAATATTTTATATAATATAGAGATGTTCTTTAGCAGTTTGATAAAACTTACCTAAAATATGGGATTGGTGCCTTTGATGGCAGAGATGTTGGTTTCTGATTGAATTTCTTCAATGTCTAATGGCCTACTCATATTTGCAATTTCTTCTTGAATAAAATTATTGATTTGTATTTTTCTATAGAATTGTCCATGTCATCAGAGTTTTCACATTGATTGGCATAAAATATTTTATAGCATACTCTTATTATTTTAAAAATATGAATATTTATTTAGTAATGCCCCCATTTTCTTTTTTTTTAATGACTCAAAAACGTTTATTTTAAAGGGGCCTGATAGATACGACAAAGATTAAAGATAGAAAGTTTTGTGCCCTTGGAGTTAGAGGTCAGGGACAAGAAAGGCAATAGAGGCAGCTAAGGGAAGTACACTAGTCTGATAGGATTGTCAAAACAAGTATCAAAGACTGGGAAGCTTGAACAACAGAAATGCATTGCCTCACATTCTCACATTTCTGGAAACCAAGTGTCCAAAATCAAGGGATCAGCAGGGTTGTTTCCTTCTGAGGACTCTGAGGGCAGATTCACTCCAGACCTTTCCCTTTGGCTTATAGATGGCCATCTTCTGTCTTCACCACATCTTCCTTCTGTGCATTTCATTTTTGTCTTAATTTTTTATTGTTATGTTAATCACCATACATTACATCATTAGTTTTGGATGTAGTGTTCCATGATTCATTGTTTGTGCATAACACCCAGTGCTCCACACAGAACGTGCCCTCTTTAATAGCCATCACCAGGCTAACCCATTCCCCCACCCCCTCCCCTCTAGAACCCTCAGTTTGTTTTTCAGAGTCCATCATTTCTCATGGTTCGTCTCCCCCTCCGATTTCCCCCCCTTCATTCTTCCCCTCCTGCTATCTTCTTTTTTTTTTCTTCTTAACATATATTGCATTATTTGTGTCACAGGTACAGATCTGTGATTCAACAGTCTTGCACAATTCACAGGGCTCACCATAGCGCATACCCTCCCCAATGTCTGTCACCCAGCCACCCCATCCCTCCCACCACCCCCACTCTAGCAACCCTTTTTGTTTCCTGAGATTAAGAATTCCTCATATCAGTGAGGTCATATGATACATGTCTTTCTCTGATTGACTTATTTCACTCAGCATAACACCCTCCAGTTCCATCCACGTTGTTGCAAATGGCAAGATTTCATTCCTTTTGATGGCTGCATAATATTCCACTGCATATATATACCACATCTTCTTTATCCATTCATTTGTCGATGGACATCTTGGCTCTTTCCATAGTTTGGCTATTGTGGACATTGCTCCTATAAACAAAGGGGTGCACGTACCCCTTCAGATCCCTACATTTGTATCTTTGGGATAAATGCCCAGTAGTGCAATTGCTGGATCGTATGGTAGCTCTATTTTCAACTTTTTGAGGAAACTCCATACTGTTTTCCAGAGTGGTTGCACCAGCTTGCATTCCACCAACAGTGTAGGAGGTTTCCCCTTTCCCCGCATCCTTGCCAACATCTGTCATTTCCTGACTTGTTAATTTGAGCCATTCTGACTGGTGTGAGGTGGTCTCTCATTGAGGTTTTGATTTGGATTTCCCTGATGCTGAGCGATGTTCAGCACTTTTTCATGTGTCTGTTGACCATTTGGATGTCTTCTTTGGAAAAATGCCTGTTCATGTCTTCTGCCCATTTCTTGATTGGATTATTTGTTCTTTGGGTGTTGAGTTTGATAAGTTCTTTATAGATTTTGATACTAGCCCTTTATCTGATATGTCATTTGCAAATATCTTCTCCCATTCTGTCGGTTGCCTTTTGGTTTTGTGGACTGTTTCTTTTGCTGTGCAAAAGTTTTTTATCTTGATGAAATCCCAATAGTTCATTTTTGCCCTTGCTTCGCTTGCCTTTGGTGATGTTTCTAGGAGGAAGTTGCTGTGGCTGAGGTCGAAGAGGTTACTGCCTGTGTTCTCCTATAGGACTTTGATGGACTCCTGTCACACGTTTAGGTCTTTCAACCATTTGGAGTCTATTTTTGTGTGTGGTGTAAGCAAATGGTCCAGTTTCATTCTTCTGCATGTGGCTGTCCAATTTTCCCAACGCCATTTGTTGAAGAGACTGTCTTTTTTCCATTGGACATTCTTTCCTGCTTTGTTGAAGATGAGTTGACCATAAAGTTGAGGGTCCATTTCTGGGTTCTCTATTCTGTTCCGTTGATCTATGTGTCTGTTTTTGTGCCAGTACCGTACTGTCTTGATGATGACAGCTTTGTAATAGAGCTGGAAGTCCGGAATTGTGATGCTGCCAGCTTTGCTTTTCTTTTTAAACATTCCTCTGGCTATTTGAGGTCTTTTCTGGTTCCATACAAATTTTAGGATTATTTGTTCCATTTCTTTGAAAAAAGTGGATGGTATTTTGATGGGGATTGCATTGAATGTGTAGATTGCTCTAGGTAGCATTGACATGTTCACAATATTTGTTCTTCCAATCCATGAGCATGGAATGTTTTTCCATTTCTTTGTGTCTTCCTCAATTTCTTTCATGAGTATTTTATAGTTTTCTGAGTACAGATCCTTTGCCTCTTTGGTTAAATTTATTCCTAGGTATCTTATGGTTTTGGGTGCAATTGTAAATGGGATCGACTCCTTGATTTGTCTCTCTTCTGTCTTGTTGTTGGTGTATAGGAATGCCACTGATTTCTCTGCATTGATTTTATATCCTGCCACTTTACTGAAGTCCTGTATGAGTTCTAGCAGTTTTTGGGTGGAGTCTTTTGGGTTTTCCACATAAAGTATCATATCATCTGCAAACAGTGAGAGTTTGACTTCCTCTTTGCCGATTTGGATGCCTTTGATTTCTTTTTGTTGTCTGATGGCTGTGGCTAGGACTTCTAATACTATGTTGAATAACAGTGGTGATAGTGGACATCCCTGCCGCGTTCCTGACCTCAGGGGGAAAGCTCTCAGTTTTTCCCCATTGAGAATGATATTCGCTGTAGCTTTTTCATAGATGACTTTTATGATATTGAGGTATGTACCCTCTATCCCTATAATCTGAAGAGTTTTGATCAAGAAAGGATGCTGTCCTTTGTCAAATGCTTTTTCTGCCTCTATTGAGAGGATCATATGATTCTTGTTCTTTCTTTTGTTAATGTATTGTATCACGTTGATTGATTTGCGGATATTGAACCAACCTTGCAGCCCAGGGATAAATCCCACTTGGTTGTGGTGAACAATCCTTTTAATGTACTGTTGGATCCTATTGGCTAGTATTTTGGTGAGAATTTTTGCATCCATGTTCAATAAGGATGTTGGTCTGTAATTCTCCTTTTTGATGGGGTCTTTGTCTGGTTTGGGGATCAAGGTAATTGTGGCCTCATAAAATGAGTTTGGAAGTTTTCCCTCCATTTCTATTTTTTGGAACAGTTTCAGGAGAATAGGTATTAATTCTTCTTTAAATGTTTGGTAGAATTCCCCTGGAAATTTGCCCCCATTTTCATTGCTAATAATGGTTATTCAGGTCTTGATTCTTTTTTCACTTATTTAATCTTATCAGAGTATTGCTTATTTGTTAAAGCTTTTTAAAAAATTAGGTTTTGGTTTTATTAAGCATTTTTAATTTTTGTTTCCTATTTTGTTAATTTTTCTTTTGATATTTATTTCTTTTCTTTTTTCTGGTTTGCTTCTTGGTTCTTTCCTAACTTTTTGAATTGAGTTCTTAATCTATTAATATTCAGTTATTTTGTTTCATATCACACACACTGTGTCGCATCAGTTGAAATATCACATCAGTTACACTCTACAATTTGATATGTCATTCTGTAATAATTGTCCATAGTTAATTTTTTCTTTATTCCATTTAGAAGAAATTTTTGTCCAAATACATAGAGTTTTTAAAAAATAATGCTGCAATAAACATGGAGGTGCATATGTCTTTTCAAATTAGTGTTTTCATTTTCTTTGGGTAAATACCCAGTAGTGAAATTATTGGATCATATGGCATTTCTTTTTTTTTCTTTTTTTTTTTTTTGAGAGAGAGAAAAAGAGAGAGGGGAGGGGCAGAGGGAGAGGGAGAGAATATCTTAAGCAGGCTCCATGCCCAGTGCAGGGCTCAATCTCATGACCCAGAGATCATGACCTGAGCCAAAATCAAGAGTCACTTAACCAACTGAGCCATGTAGGCAACCCTGGATCATATGGTATTTCCATTTCTAATTTTGGGGGGAAACTCCATACTGTTTTTCACAGTGGCTGTACCGATTTACATTCCCACCAACAATGCACAAGGGTTCCTTTTTCTGTATATCCACTTTTTGGATATTTTTTATTAACTTCTATTTTATTGCATTTTTATAATAATGTTATTAATATGATATTGCTTATTTGGAATTTATTGAGACTTCCTTTGATACTTTACTTGTGTTCTAGTTTTGTAAATGTGATTGAAAATAATGCATATCCTGTATTTTTGGGCCCAGGAATAGATATGTATTGTGTATATATATTAACTTAAACTTCATAATTGTGCTGTTTAATTTATATTTTCTTACATATCTGCTTTATCAGTTTCTGAGAGGGGTGTGTTAAAATTTCCTCTCTAGTAGTAAAGATTTGTCAAATTTCTTCTTCTGTCAAATTGCTTCATCTTTCAGAGCCTCATTTTCTTCATCTGTAAAATGAAATGAGAAATTGTGGGTAAAACAATAGATACTGGGATTGTAGTCACTCAATCAGCGAAAGGTGCTCTTCCTTGGTCATCATATATATTATTAGTAAATCCAAGCCCTGCCCTCAAGATGGCTTAGTTTTGGAGGGTGAGGCATATCAGCCAAAATAAAGCCCAAGCAAGAAATACTACATCAAGTTGACTAGGTCATATTACCTAGGCAGGACCAGTGATAATTAGGAGTCATCTTATTCACCAAGAAAAGCCGTTGCTTCTAGAATGAGCATGTCTTAGGGACCTTCTTCAATTCATCTAAGGGAGAATGGTTTGGGGGTAGGGTGAGCAATAATAGAACAAGGCAGGGGCCAGACCTCAGAATCCTTTCTTTAGCTAAGTGGGGCTCTAGGGCCCTAGAACCTCATGAAGTTGAAGAACACGTGGCTACTGGTAAAATATTTAAAAATTCTAGACACTGCCTAGGGACATTTTCTTAAAATATGTTTCCAGAGGTTTTGGTACTTTTCCTATGAGAAATGGTATTTTCTGAGCAAGAGACTGTTGGAAAAGCTCTCTTTCTTCTTCCTGGGTCTAGTTTCAGGGAAGAGTCCTGAGAAGAAACCAGATGATATGGTGACCCTCCACTCCCACCTGTACACTTTCTGAAAGAAAGAGACGGCAAGACTTTTCAGGATACTTTCTTTCTTTCTTTCCTGCTTAAACACTTTCCTCTCTCCTTCTCTCTCTCCCTCCCTCACTCCCTTCCTTCCTGCCTGCCTGAGTTCCTTATTTTTCTTTCCGTTGTGCCTCAGATATGTTATGTGAGAACTCAATCTAAACTAAATGTGTTGCTCTTCACTCAGTTCAGTGTTCATTGCACAGTGTCTTGATGTCATAGTGCACATGACAAATCTAGGATTTAAGTAAAGTGAAATGATCACCCTGATGCAGACTGGTAAAATAGTTAAACACACAGGCTCTGGATTCAGTCTTGAGTTTGAAATTCTACCTCTACCCCATATTGGCTGTGTATGTGTAACTGAGCACATCGCCACTTCTCTGACACTCCTTTTCCTCATGTATAAAATCAGAATAAAATTAGGTTGTTGAACCCATAGAATGTGCCACACTAAGAGTGAACCTTCATGTAAACTATGGCTTTTGGATTATGATGTGTCGATGTAGGTTCTACAATTGTAACAACTGTACCTTTCTGTGGGTGGATGTTGGTAACATGGAATGTGTATGTAGGGGCAGAGACAATATGGGAACCTTCTGTATCTTCCCCTCAGTTTTCCTATGAGCCTAAAACTGCTCTAAAAACAAAGTCTTAATTTAAAAAAAATTAAATCAGGTTGTTGTGATGATTAAATGAGATAATCAGAGGATTTATCATAGTGTCTGGCATTTAGTAGGGCCATAATAAATGTTAGCTCCCTACTTCTCTCTTAAAATCATATCTAGTTAACTCTGTCCTACTTTGAGCTCCACACAAACCCTCTAATGTACATTTATTTTTCATGGCTCACTATTACTGGGAAGCACAAATATAGATGTGACCCATTAACTTAAGGAATTTTAATTTAGTTAAGAATACAACACACATACACATACATCCAGTCAACAGAAAGCAATTGATTTGCAAATGTTGAGTTATAATGCTGGGGGCAGAGGCATAGGAAAAGGTCAGACTAGAAGTAAATATTGGAGAGGAGGTAGAATATTGATAAAGGAAAGGGGATGGATTACTAACACACCTCTGGACTTTCCAGAGGGTTCAAAAGTAGACATATATGCCCATGGAAAAGCCCAAAGATGCAGTACACACAAATCCGTTATTCTTCCTGTAAACAACATTTATGGAATGCCAACTTGGTCCCAGGTACTAGGTTACATAGTTCTGAGACACCTCAGTTTTCCCCTCCAAGGCAGACAATCTAGTAGAGGAAGCAAGATATGGTTGTAAGAAAAGTGGAATAGAACAAGGCAGTATAGGAGTATAGGATGATTGTATGCTGCAATCATTGGTCCTAAAATTCCAAGGAAGGAGTAAACACTTTTGATTAGAAATATGAGGTGGAGGATTCTTCACTGATGAAAAGTAAGGGACTTGTAAATGAAGAAAGTTGTAAGTGCGAAAGGGAGGATATGAGATGCAGGGAAGGGAAGAGGAACTGTAAAAGATAAGGTCTGAGAGGTAAGATTTTAACTGTGGAGACCTTGTAAGTTAAGGGATTTGGACTTTATTTTGAGGACAATTAAGATCTATTGAAGAGTTTAAAGTAGAACAGTGATGTGGTCAGACTTCTGTTTAGAATAATCATAAGGCAGCAGTGTGGAGAATAAACCAGTCAGGGACAAGCCTGGAGGCAGTAAGACCAGTTAGGAGGATATTGTCATTGTCCAGGCAAATGATAAAATAGAGAAAAGCCTGCTCTAGGACAGAGGAATTCCCAATATGGTGTCAACATGCAAAATCCTCCTCTATGTCTGGCTGCCTTTAGACTTGAAGTGACTTCACTAGGTCACACTTGTTTAGATCTTACCCTAACTAACTTGAACATAAGTTTTCAGTCAGGAAATAATCCCTTGATGAACCCTTGTGACCAAGGACTCAAAATTTGTTCGTTGTCTAGCCAATCTGAGGAATGTGAACTGTAGACAGAGAACAGAGTAAAGTTTTATAGAGGTCTTAACCGCCATAAAATATGACTTTTACCACAATTCTTAGCAACCATATGCTCAAAGTCATCTTGGGTCAATTAGGGAAATCAGAGCTCTGTTTGAAATTTACCCACCTATGGTGGTAAGGGATTGATCAGATATTAGTAAGACCTTCAAAGAAGGTATACAAGCCCTACCCAACCATCTCCCCATTTCCTTAATATCTTTTGTGTTTACCCAACTATCTCCCCATTTCATCAATATCTTTTGCTTCTAACTTTGCCCATTCTTCCAAACCAGCCCTCTAAGCTTCTAGATTCTTCTGTCTTAGTCTTTGATTCCCAGTTCTCCTCATTCCCTTCATTACTCAGCCATTCCTACCACTCCTCACTCTTCATAGACTTTATTAAAACTACCCATCTCTTTCTAGATGCTCTCTTATGAACCAAATACATCCTGCTTCCATTGACTTGAGTCCCAGCCTCACAACTTACATTTCTTGGTGTTTGTTGATAGGCATCCTAGTAATCCAGGAGGTGGTATAGCAAAGTGGAAAGAATATAAACTCTTTGGACAAGCAAGCCTGATTCAAATCCTGTATTCACCATTCATTAGCTGTGTGACCTTGAGTAGGTTACTTAACCATTTTTAATTAATTAATATTTAATACTGTAATTAAATATTAAAATTATCCATAAAAGGGGAGCAACAATTGTACCTACATTACAGAGTTCTTGGGAGGATTATGAAATCACTGATTTAGCATTTAGCACATAGAAAAAACTCAATAATGTCAATTTAAATAAAAAGTCAAAAATCAGTTCCTTTTTGGATGGGATCTTCTGTCTTCCCTAAATGAGTTGGAAGCTGCCAAAAGATAAATAGCCATAGCTTTCTTCCTTGTGATTTGTCTCCACCCTGCATCTGGTATAAGGCTTTATATGCAATAGGCATTCAATTAATTTAGTGACCTGATTAGACATGATCCAAAGCCAGAAATAGAAAATTGGCTATGGGAAAGGAAATAGGTCTTAGGGAGCTAAATCTATTACAAATTTTAGGGACCAGATTTACCAGAAAGGGAAAAAATTTTGAAACCCTGGACTCAAGATAAAGAGAGAGGGTGGCATCTTGGGGCACCTGGGGGGCTCAGTAGGCTAAGCGTCTGACTCTTGGTTTGGCTTGGGTCATGATCTTATGGGTTGTGAGATAGAGCCCCAAGTCAGGCTCCAGCTCAGCAGGGAGTCTGCTTGAAAATTTTCTCCCTCTGCCCCTCCCTTACTCACTCACATGCATGCTCTTTCTCCCAAATAAATAAATAAATCTTTTAAAGAGAGAGAGAGAGAGGCATCTTGCCTTTAGTGAAACAGTGTAATGTAATAGAAAGGGAGTTTCAGAGTCAGACAGTGCTGAATTGAAATTCAAGTTCCACTGCGTACAAGCTATGTGACCTTGGGCAAATAACCAAAGCTTTCAGGGTCTCAGATTCCTCATCTATAAAATGAAAATAATAATACTTGACTTCCAGAGTTATGAAGAGGATTCAAGGCATAATCTATTTAAAATTCCTAGAATAATGCCTGGGACATGGTGAGTGGCCAAATATATGTCACCTCCCTCTCCTCTTTACTACCCTTTCTTTACTGCATTTGACAACGTGGAAATCTGGGTGTTGGGAGGGAGAATTGTGAGGCCTTCTTGAGAATATCTCCAAATGTTTCCTTTACATCTTTATTCCTCAGACTGTAGATCATGGGGTTAAGCATGAGGATGACCACTGTGTAGAATACAGATACCAGCCTGTCTCTGCTTAGTAAGTACTCAGAGGATGGGCACAAGTAAATGAATGCCATGGCTCCATAGTATAGCTGACAGCAGTCAGGTGGGAAGCACAAGTGGAGAATGTCCTGTGTTTTCCCTGGGCTGAGGGGATTCTGATGATAGCCAAGAAGACACATGCATGAGACTAGGACAATTATCAGGGACACAGACACATTAAAGCCACCACAGGCAAAGAGGAGAAGTTGGAGTATCTGTGTGTCAGAGCAAGAGAGTTTTAAAAGGGGAGGGATATCACAGAAAGAGTGAGTGATGGCATGGGATTTACAGAAGGTCAGATAAAAAAGTTGTGCTCATGAGGAGCACCATGTTCATTAGGCCCACTGCATAACTGGCAGCCACTAGCTGCAAACAGAACCTTGGGGACATGATGATATGGTAAAGCAGAGGGTTGCAGATGCCCACATAGTGGTCATAGGCCATGGAAGCCAGGAGGAAAACTCAGTGACAGCAAAGATCACAAAACAGCTTGTCTGTACCACACAACCAGAGAAGGAGATTGTTTGGCAACCAAAGAAAAACCCCATCAACATTTTTGGAACTGTGACTGAAGAATAACAGAAATCAATAAAAGATAGACTGCTGAGGAAGAAATACATGGGAGTGTGGAGTCGAGGGCTGAACACAATGATGGCAAGGGGGCCCAGGTTTCCCACCATTGTGATTGCATAGATTAGGAAGAAGAGGGCAAAAAATATAGACTGAAGCTGTGGATCATCAGTGAGGCCCTCAAGGAAGAATTCACTCAACTCGCTGCCGTTGCCTGCACCCGTTGGGCCACTACAGGTCTGCAAAGGGAACATGCATGACAATAGTGAGACATGTACAGCTCAAGTCCTTAAACAGAGACAAGCGGAGTCTGGCCCTGGCTACCTAGGACATAACATACTGGTGTGTCGCCTATGGCCTCATTCTGACTTTTTTCTGCCATCGTCCAACCTATTGGATATAAGGTTTAAAGGCATGAGGATGGAATCTGGAGCCTGAAGAATGGGTCTGAATCTCAGTCTTGCCCCTATTGTCTCTGTGATCTTGGGCTAGTATCTTAACCTGAATCTTCTCTGAAAATGGGGATAAAATGCCAATCTTGTAAGACTGGTTGTAAAAACTAAAAGTGATGGTGGATGTATGTACAATGTCTAGCAAGGCATGAGAAGAGTAGGTACTTAATGAATTCTAATTTTCTTCCTCCTTCTACACCCTTATTTTTAACACAGAACGTGTTCTCAGCCAAAACTTAACCTGAGCATAAAGTCCAGGACAGAAATCTTAGATACAGGAGCAACTCTAGAAACTTATTAGTTTTTTCATTATCAGTTGTGTGTTTGAGGAACAGCAGGGGATGACTGGAAGGGGAATATCAAACAATATAATATAGAGGTGAGAGGGCTCTAGGGTCAATTATATGTGGGTTAGAATCCAATTCTATGACATGCTAGCTGTGTGACCTTGGGTTTAACCTATCTGAGACTCAGTTTCCTTATCTTTAAGACAAGAGTACGAAATATTTCTTACTTCATTAATTTACTGTGAAGATTAAATAAGATAATTCATGTAAAGCACCTAGCACACAATAAGCATGTGGTAAATACTAACTATCATTATGATTGGGGGAATCTCCTGGTAGGTCTGTCCAAAGGACACACAAGCCTCTTTTAGAGTGTCCCACTTGCCCCCTGCAAAGTATCCCTTCCTAACTGAGCTCCTGTTACTAATCATTGTGTTGTAATTCTCCAGTGTGTATGTTGCAGCAGCAAAAAGGGTAAGAGTTACTACTTTTATCTAAGATTTAAAGATGGAGAAACCCAGAAACCAGGGCCTCTAAAGGGAAAGAAATTTGCCCATAGTTTCCCAGAGATTTGGTGTAAGTGCTAGAACTGGGACCCAGGTGTCCTGTCTACAGTATTCCTCCCACTTGGGAGAGATAACAGCCTCTGACCCCTCCTTTTTCAGAAACATGGCATCCATGTCCTTATCAGAACATAGAGGGCTACTTTGCCAATAGCTCTTTGAGAAATCAGAATGTTTAATTCTTCTTAGGGCCATTTCTATCTTTTCTCTTAATCAGGGAGATTGCCAATGTCTAGCTGTATATTTTTTCAGTTGAGATATTTAATTAACTAAGTTATTTATTTATTATGTTCAGTTAGCCAGCATATAGTACAACATAAGTTTTTGATGTAGTGTTCAACAATTCATTAGTTGCTTATAACACCCAGCGCTCATCACAACACGTGCCCTCCTTAATACCCATCACCCGGTTACCCCATACTTCACTCCCTTCTCTTCTGTAACCCTCAGTTTATCTAACTGTATATTATTTTAATATTGTTTTTCCTGTTAAGAGCTGGGATAGTGAAGGACAATATATAGCATCGCACAGAGGATTTACATCATTAAATTTAGAGTCAAAACACTTGGGTTTGAATTCTGATTCTGTATTATTTTAGCTCTATAGGCTTCAGCAAGTCCTTTCTGAGTCATAGGATTTTTATCTAGAAAATGGGAACAATAACACTTGCTTTTCTGATCTCACAGGATTGCTGCAAAGATCCAATGAAAGTACGTAGGAAAATACTTGTAAAGTGTGAATATAGTCAGGGTCAATACTCAGAAAGCATGCAATGGGAAAATCAAATCAAATTTTAAAAACATGTATGACAATTTTTAAATTGCTCCTCTGGAGCCTGCTCCTCCCTAAAAGCTGCCCTGGCACCTGCCAGTCCACGTTGGTTTTCACAACACTGACCTCCATCTTCTTGTGGGCTCCAAATCAGACCCTGAAAGAGAAAACTAGATTAGCCTCTGACAAATTGTAAGTAAAAGTCTGATGCCCTTCTGCCACTCTCAGGCTGTGGCTGCCTGCTTATAACTGGTGTTTCACTAGAGTCACCTTTATGGCCATCTTTGGGAACTGAAATTTCCACAATATACAGTATTGGTTGTTAAGTTTTTATATTAATACAATTTATATCATATTTTATATTATTATTTTTATATTATACTGACTAAATAGCTACCAATAATAAAGTACCTAATAAGTGCCACACATTTGCTGGATGATTAATATGAGTTATTTTACTTAATCTTCTTAACAACCCTAGGAATTAACTACTATTATCATTCCCATCTGACAAACCAGGCAACTGAGGCTGGGAGCACTCCAATGCTTTGCTCAAGATCTCATTGCTGGTTAAATGGCAGAATCTATATTTAAATATAGGTCTACAATATTCTAATGCTACTGTTGTATCCATTCTGTTTTTTCAAGATGTAGAGTCATACAATTAAAGATTATTAAAGTATTTTTCAAGGGATTTATAAACCTATTCTTTCTTTGTTATCATGCTAATCTTGGAAATAATCAAAATGATTCCTCTTAATTTTACAGATGAAGAATCCAAGCTACAAAGAAGTTAGGTACATTGTTCTTGGGCATGCTTGCATTTATTTATTCAACTAATATTCATTGGGTGCTTGATGTGTTCCAGGCAATGTGATAAGCACTAGGGGTAATCTCATGGACTTTTCAATCTAAAGGAAGGGATGAACAGTAAACAAACAAACAAATAAATCAAAAATTTTAATAAAATTATGAAGAAAATAATACAAGCTAATGAAATAGAAAGAGCGCAAGGTTTGGAGGGGCAACATTAGGTAGAGTGGAAGGGAAAGCCTCTCTGAGTTGACATTAAAATCTGGAATCTGAATGGAGTGGAGCTAGCCATACAAAGATCCAGAGTACACACACAGACACTTAGTGACATTATCAGGAATAGAACCCAGTTCCCCTAAATTCTACCCAGGGCTGCTGTCTCCAATTGGAAGTAAGGTTAAGTAGAAGCTGACTAGGAATGACTAGATAAATGGGACATTCAAACTTTTATCTAGAAGCATCCCTATCCTTTATCACCCACCTTTCTTCTTTGAATGTCTCTAGAAGTCACAAGTTTTCACCAGTCACTTTTCTGTTTCTGTACTCATCATGTACTTCAGGCCAGCATCAGTTGTTGGGCTCTTTCCAGATGTTCCCTTAACAGGCACAGAAAAACTCATGTGCCCACAACAGTAAAGCCTCTGGAACTAAGCTTCAAGTTATACTCCCTTTCCCAACTCCCTTTTCAAGCTTGGCCATTTCTGTGTAATTGGCAGAATCATCAATATAGCAAAGTTTCTGCCTTCTTGACTGTTCTCCTGAGATGCTGAAAAAAGTAAGCCCAGGGACTGAGCAGCTGTGACGTCCAAAATGGCCATTCCCAATGGAGTATTTTCACTGACTCATACTGAGAGTTTGGGGACCTGTAGTCACAACTGAGATGCTTTGGGAACAACTGGAAGAGTTAAATTGACTATGAGATAGATAGTGTTATAAACTTTTTATGTAAAATACATTCTTAGTCATATTAAAAAGTCTTAGCCACAATTAAAACACCAGTTGTTTCCCCAAACATAAGGATTCTAGGAATTATGGATAAATGGCCAATACAGAATATGGTAGTAAGAATGTATTTCTCATTTTATGATCTGTCATATCATCTTGTTTACTCAACCCTTTATCCTGATTATAAACTATAAATCACTTTTAAACATCAACAAATTATTTAATTAATTTTTATGTGGTCAATAAAGTCTCTGATTTCCATTCAGTGTTCTAATAAAATACTCTTGTACCTGAGATGTATGTGGTGGCCAGCTGCCTTGTACCATACTTTTTCATTTTTTATTAAACCAGGCATGAGTTGTGAAAGACTTGTTTCTATGCATTTGTTTTATTTTTTCCATTCAATAAATGTTTATCAAACATCTGTCATGTCCTGTCATTGTGTTAGGAGCTAGAAATACAAAATCAATAGAAAATTAATAATATCCCTAGATACATTCCATCCCCATCCCTAATACATCAAACATGTGAATGTGCTCACATACATACACACAGTCTCTCATTTAGAAAGCAAAAACAGCCTCAATCTCCTTTGGTGCTGGGTCATTAGCAGCTTTTATAGAAAATACTAAGTTATTATGTATTTTAAGGGCTAATGCTGTTGATTTTAAAGCAAGGAATTTGTTTAAAAAGTAGACTTTATAAAGTCTTTTGTGGGCAGATTCATTTAATTCTGTTGCTTGGCTATGCAGAATTTTGTAGTGACTTTAAACAGAGAAATTATTCTCTTTTTTTTTTTCAAGTTAAATTGTGGTACATTAGGTGATATTTGAACCAGTTTATGAACTTCTGCTATGGCATGATGGGCGGATTCTACAGATTGTAGAACACTGTCCCCAAATTTAATTATCTTGGGGCACCATCACTGCATAGGATAAAATGAGACATTTTGTTCATCACAACTGCAGGCTTTGCTGAAATGGAGGTTACAGGATAACAACTTAAAGGCTAACTCATTAATGCTCAGGGATAGGTGAAGTATTGTGCCAGCAGACCAAACTGGTGCCCAAATGTTTTCATCTAGAGACCTGTATCTCTTTCCCTATGTTGTGATATATTAATGGGGATGTCTTTATCCATTGTCACTGCCTGTAGACATTTGAATAATGTAGATGTAATGCCTGCTGGGCATTCAGCCCTGTGCACTATTAATTCTCAAACTCCAAAGATTTCTCAGTGACTAGAGCAAAATTCTGGTAATGCCATAAACTGTCTAATTTGTAAGGATTTAAATGATGGCATCAGTGCAGTCCCTGCTTTTCTTCTCATAGCTGTTTACTAGTGAGTACTGTGTCATCCTAAACTATTTGATGGGGGCACTGGAGTAAAATAGTCTTCCAAATTGTTAGGGCTGTGGATTTATGTCTAGCTGAAAGCATTCCCGTCTTCATAATGTTGAAACAGGTGACCTTCCTGATGTTAATTTGTTTCTCCATCTGTGCTATGCATTTTGAAAGGACGTGAGGAACAGGCTTGATGATACCCAAATGTGTTTCCCCCTTTTGTATTACTGTGCTTATGGCTTGATGGAGGAGTCACGTATCCAGGCAACAGATCCTGGGGGATGTTCTTTCACTGGTCTACAGTGAATGAAGGCAGAAGATCCATCTTCACGGAGCCTGGAATATGGTGAGTTTCACTATTCTCCTTGAAATGAGTGTTCGCCCCCACCTTAGTTATGATGTCATCCTGGCTATTTGCTGTCCCAAACGAAATTTTCTCTAACTTCTCCCTGGCTTCTGAATGTGTATTGTGTAGCTCAAAAGTTACAGTTTCATGCTACATATTTTTAAAAGAGTTATTGAGTCAGTCAGTATAAGGAAATGTGCTAAATTCAATCATAAAATTTTATGTTATTACAACAAGGCTATAAGGTAGGTATTATATTTATTTCTATTTTACAGATGAACAAAGTGAGGCTCAGAGACAGTAAATACTCTTCTCAGAATCACATAGATGATATGTAACTAATATTATCCAGGTCCCTCTGACTCTACAGTCTAGCAATCAATGCTCTTTCTGCCATAGCACCTTGAAATCATCTTTTAAAAACCTTATTTGCTAATCTACTCATCCTTTTACTTTAAATCTAATGGTTCTTAACACTAGTTGCACATTAAAATCACCTGGGAGCTTAAAAATGTATCATACCCTGATGCCATTCTCAGATTCTGATCTAACTGGTCTGAAGTGAGGCTTGGGCAATCATATTTTTAAAAAACTTCCCAAGTGACTGTAATGTATTACCAGAGTTGAAAACTACAAATTTAGAACTTTGTGCTGTGTTCCTTCTCCTGTTTCCTGGTTATAAAGAGCATACTTAACCTTATTTGCCTGATTCTTCACAGGGTCTGAGAAAGACTTCAGAGATTTCACTCAATACAACAATCAGGGAGAGCTCTTTGCACAATGGTCAGGGACCGTTGCCTTTGGATCTCCACAATTGTTTCTTTATCTATAGAATCTTGACTGTCATTGAAACAGTGAACTGTGATCTTGGACAAATCCAAGGAATCTTATGACGGCATTTCAGGAGTGACTGTAGACACCATTTGCATTCCTTCCCCACCAGGAGATCTGGAGAGACATCATTGATCATAATTCTCAAAGCTATGAAGTAGTTTTACTGAGGGGTGCTCTTTCTCTTTTATATGACAAACTTTTACTAACCACCTGTACGTTGCAGGAACTGTTAGTGGCTGTCATTAGAGTGATACTTCCCTTATAAAGGGCACTTGGAATTGTGTGGAAGATTTTTTGATTGTGAAAATAATTGTTAAGAAATACTGATATGAAGTCATAGGTAGTGAGGGATGTTAAATGTTCTATAATGCTTAAAAGAATCTTGTGCAATTCTCATGGCAAGAATCTTCAAACTCCAAAACCAATAGCACCTTTATTGAGAAATAATATATAATCCAGGTCTGAGATCCGACTTTTTGCCCCTTCAATGACAGTGGCTATGATCACCATCATCCTGTTCCTGCTGAGACTTTTTAAAAGACTTTTTGGTCAATTTGTCAGTCAGCAACTATCAAGCCCTTACTGTACACTGAAGCTTTAACATGCACTATGTAAAAGGAAAAGAAGAAAATCTTTAACATCAGAAAGCTCACAATCTGGTTAGAGAGACAAAATATATACTTATGAATAAGATTAAGAACATTAACAACATGCTAACCAGTAAATACATCAAGCCAAAAGTAGGATGGCATAATGAAAAGAATATGATCTTCAGAGTCAGACAGAATTTGTTTCAAATTCTGTTCTCAAAGTTTAATTTTGTGTGATCTTGGGCATGGTACACAACATCTCTGAGTGTCAGTTTTCTATTCTGTAAACTGGGATTTTACCTTGCAGAGTTTAAATCAATATTAGAAGTAATTGTCTATACAGCACTTGTAACATAGAAAGTGCTAGGTAAACAGCATTCTCTATCATCAAGAACATTATATAAGGGGCGCCTGGGTGGCTCAGTTGGTTAAGCAACTGTCTTTGGCTCAGGTCATGATCCTGGAGTCCTGGGACCAAGTCCTGCATCAGGGTCCCTGCTCGGCAAGGAGTTTGCTTCTCCCTCTGACTCTCCTCCCTCTCATGCTCTCTCTCTCTCATTCTCTCTCTCAAATAAATAAAATCTTAAAAAAAGAACATTATATAATAAAAAGTATTTGAACAATATCATCAACCAACAGGAACTAACTGATATTAATAGAACACTCCACACAACAATAGCAGAATACATTTAGCAAGACAGACCATATTTTGGGTCATACAGCAAACCATAACATATTTGAAAAGAATTGAAATCATATAAGGTATGGTCTCTGACCATAACTGATTTAAACAAGAAAGCAATAACAGGAAAATAGCAACAACAACAACAAAAAATCCAATCACTTGAAAATTAAACCACCTAAATAATTCATGGATCAAAAAAGAAATCTCAAAGGAAATTAGAAATTATTTGAAATAGAATGAAAATGCAACAAAAATTTGTGGATTTCAGTTAAAGTAGTGCTTAGAAAGAAAATTTATAGTGTTAAAAGCATGTATTAGAAAATAAGAAAGGTCTCAAATCAATTATGTAAGAATTTGTCTTAGGAAATTACTAAAAGAATAGCAAATTAAACCAAAATCAAGCAAAAGGAAGGAAATAATAAAAAGTACAAATCAATAATTTTTTAAAGAGAGGAAGAAAATAAATGAAACCAAAGCTGTTTTTCTGAAAATAAGTAATAAAATTGATAATTGCCTAACAATATTGAAAAGAGAAAATACAAATTGCCAGTATCAGGAATGAGAGGATGTTACTACAGACCTTGCAGATATTAAAAAGAAAATAAGGAAATACAATAAACAATTCTACACATAGAAATTCGACAACTTAGATGAAGTCACCAACACCTCAAAATCGAAATTAACAAAACTCACTAAAGGTTAAATAGATAACTTGAATAATTCTTTAACTATTACAGAAATTGATTTTGTAGTTAAAAATCTCCTGAAAAATATACCTGTAGGCCCAGATAAATTTTACCAAATAATTAAAGAAGATTAATACCAATCTATTCCAGAATATAGCAGTAAAGACTTTCTGACTTACCTTATGATGCCAACATTACCCTGATACCAAAACCAAAGATAGTGCAAAAAATTTTAATAAATTTTAAAAAGAAAATAGCATAGTTAAAAAAAAAACAACTTCAAACCAATATCCCTCATGAACATAGAGACAAAAAACCCTAACAGAGTATTTAAAAATTGAAACCAGCAATATGAGTAAAGCATCACAACCAGTAAGGGTTAATCCAAGAATGCTAAATCAGTTCAGGATTCAAAAATCAATCAAATTGATCAATATAATCCACCATTTTAACTGTCTGAAGAAGAAAAAACCTACATGATCATATCAATAGATGTAGAAAATACTTGATGAAATACAACATCCATTCATGATTTAAAAAAAAAAAATACTCTAGGGATGCCTGGGTGGCTTGGTTGGTTCAATGTCTGCCTTTTGCTCAGGTCATGATCCCAGGATCCTGGGATCTAGTCCCTCAACCTGCTTCTCCCTCTGCCTGCTGCTCTCCCTGCTTGTTCTCTCTCTCTCTATCTCTGGTAAATAAATAAATAAAACCTTAAGAGAAAAAAAAAACCTCTAAGCAAACTAGGAGTAAAAGGAAATTTCCTTAACCTGATAAGAGGCATCTATGAAAAATCTGTGGCTAACATCATAATGGTGAAGAATTGAATGCTTTCCCTCTAAGATCAGGAACAAGGCAAGGATACCTACTTTCACAACTCCTATTCAACATTATACTAAAATTTCTAGTTGATAGAGTAAGATAAGAAAAATAAAGAATGTATATTGGAAAGGAAGAAATAGTCCCCATTTATAGACAATATGATTATCTATGTAGAAAATCTCAGGAATGTAAAATGAAAACTTCCTAGAACTAATAAATGAGTTTAGCAAGGTCATGGGATATAGGGTCAGTACACAAGATTTAATTGTATTTCTAAATTCAAGCAATGAGGGACACCAGGGAGGCACATTCGGTTGAGTGTCTGACTCTTGGTTTTGGCTCCAGGTCATGATCTCGGGGTCGTGAGATCGAGCCCTGCGTAGGGCTCCATGCACAGCATGGAGTCTGCTGGAGATTCTCTCTCCCTCTCTCTCTGCCCCTCCATCTCATGCTCTCTCTTTCTCTCTCACTCTCTCAAATAAATAAATAAATCTTAAAAAGTTAAATTCAAGCAATGAACAATTGGAAGTCAAAATTATAAAAATATATATGTATAACAAGATAAAAACAGAGGGAGACAAACCATTAGAGACTCTTAACTCTAGTAAACAAACTGAAGGTTGCTGGAGGGGAGGTAGATGGGGTAAGGGGGTAACTGGGTGATGGGCATTAAGGAGGGCACTTGATGGAATGAGCACTGGGTATTATACGCAACTGATGAATCACTAAATTACCTCTGAAACTAATAATACAATATATGTTATATTATATATATATTAAATTCAATTTAAATAAAAATATATGTATATTAGTTAAAATGCCTCCAAAATGAAATAGTTAATTATTAACATAACAAACTTGCATAAGATTTGTATGCTGAAACTACAAAATGCTAAGGAAAGATATCAAAGAAGAGATAAATAAATGGTGACACATACCATGAGCATGGATTGAAGGATTCAATGTAATAAAGATGTCAATTCTTCCCAGAGTGCAATAGCAATGAAAATCCCAGAATGTTTTTTGTGGTTATCATCACTGTAGACAACGGGAATTTCTAAAACTCTTCATCCTAAAATTTATATGAAAGGAAAAAGAAAAAAAGAGCTAAAACAATTTTGAGAAAAAGAACAAAGTTAGAGGACTCACACTACAAAGTTTTAAGACTTACTATAGCCTGGTGATGGGTATTAAAGAGGGCACGTACTGCATGGAGCACTGGGTGTTATACGCAAACAATGATTCATGGAACACTACATCAAAAACTAATGATGTATGGTGATTAATATAACATAATAAAAAAATTTTAAAAAATAAAAATAAAGCAAGTGATTATAATATTAAAAAAAGCTACATTAATGAATATGGTGTGCGTTGGCAAAGGAATAAACACTTGGATCAATGGATGAGAATACAGAGTTCAGAAATAGACCCACACAAATGTGGCCATTTGATCTTTGACAGAGATGTAAAAGCAATTCCTTGGAGAAATAAACGGTAGTCTTTTCAATAAGTGGAACAAGTGGTCATCCATATGCAAAGAAAATGAAAAATAGAAATGAATCTTGACCTCAACCTCACAGCTCATGCAAAGATTAATTCACAATGGTATAAGATGTAAATATAAAACATAAAGCTTTAAAACTTTTAGAAAACATAGGAGAAAACCTATATAATCTGAGTTTAGGCAAAAAATTCTTAGAAAGGAAACCAAAAGCATGATGTATAAAAAGAAAAAAATAGATTAAAAAAGTTCTTATTAAAATTAAGAACATTTTCTCTGTCAAGGCCCTGTTATGAAGATGAAAAGACAAACTGAAGACTGGGAGAAAATATTTGTAATTCATGTATGCAACAAATGACTTGTATCCAGGATACAGAAATAATTCTGAAAACTTGACAGTAAAATACAATCCAATTAGAAAATGGGGAAAAGGCATGAGCAGACATTTCACTGAGGAGGACATACAGATGACAAATAAGTATAAGAAAAGATATTTAACATCATTAGCGATTAGGCAGATGCAAATTAAAACCAAGATAAAATAACACTACACACCTATTAGAATGTCTTTAAAAATCATGGAATACAAGTTCTGGTGATGATGTGGAGCAACTGGAATTCTTATACATTGTTCTTGGGAATGCAAAATGGTACAGCCACTCTAGAAAACAGATGGAAGTTTCTTATCATGTTAAACATACACTTACCATACAACCAAGCAATTGCACTCTTGGTAATTTTTCTTAAAAAAAAAAAGAAAACTTATATTCAGAGAAAAAATTATATATGATTGTTTATAGCAGTTTTATTCATAATCATGAAAACCTGGAAACAACCTAAACATCCTTCAATGGATGAGTGGTGAAACAAACTTTGGTACAAACATATAATGGAACACTATGCAGCAAAAAAAAAAAAAAAAAAAAAAAAGTGGAAAGAAGGGAGGCAGGGAAGAAGGAAGGAAAAGTTTCTGCCCTGGAGGCTTTTACAAGTCTCAAACAAATGCATATGGAGGTCAAGATGATTCTGATTACCATATTGTGGATGAGACTTTCTAGTGGCAGAATGGAAGGACATGGGAAATAGAGAAACATGAACCAGGGAAACTGTTACTGAATATTTATGGAGTGCCATCTGAGCTCAGGCAGTGCATTATCCTAGCAATGGGGACTGGTGAACTTAAAATGCATTGTACAACAAGGAAATGTGTAAGTGATTGCGGGAGGAAACCAGGTACCAGCCACGCAGGGCTTATAGATTAAGTGCATTCATAATAAGTTGAACGTAAAGTGAATAGCCTCCCATATATAAAATCATGTTTTCTGTCTAACTTCCATTATGACTGGAGAGATGTAGGATTTTTATTTACCTCAGCTAAAATAAACATCACATTTCAGTCTCCAAATGGTTGATTTAAAAAGCAAGCTGCCTTTATCACTATATGTGAGGTTTAAATCTCTCACAATCTCTGTCAGAAGCAAGTTCCAAACGGTCAATCAAGCCACTTAAAATTTCAAGATCTTTTAAAGCACCCTATGAATGTTATACCTCCAAGCTAATCCCCATTTGATGGACATTCTCCCTGATCTCCAGTCAGAAATATGTTGTGTGAAGAGGACAAGCTCTGAAAACAGATATAAAAAGATTATAATCCCAGTGCTACCATTATACCATCTATGTGACCTCGGGATTTAACCTATTTGAGCCTTGGTTTCTTGTATAATGGACTTTGTTCCATGGAATCATGATATATAAGGAACCAGCTATGCTACTGTAGCAGATAGTACAAGTTTGTACTTCTACAAATCATGCAGAAATTTCTGAGACTCAGCAGAGACAACAAACCAGGCCTTTATCTGCACATTAATATTTTAATAACAAATATTTGAACACATCTCTTACCTTTAAGCAAATCTTTCATTAATGGTAGTATATTAAAAGCGGTGCCTCTGATATGAAATGTGTTACTTTACTGAACTTTATAAAATCTATAAATAGTCTGCAGTAAGGGAATATGTGCAAGCCGTTGTTTACTTTTAATGAACTAGTCTAGTGTTAACCTCAAAACTTTTAATGAAAGTTTCATCTGAACAGGTGGAAAATAATGATAGATGGAATTTTGAAAAAAAAAAGTGGGTTTTTTTTTTCAAAACTTTGTTCTTCAGATCTTTTGATTTGACGCCCTTGGTTTTTACTGTCCACATTTACAAAACCTGAAATGGAGATTTTTAACCAGTAAGAATCACATTCTTTCTCTGGCTGAGGTGTAAACATTAAAACATGAGGGATAAGAGATACCACCATCCTGATCCTGTTACACAGTCCCTAGGGTAAATGCTGGGGAGCAGAGCCTGAGGGGAGAAGAGAAGACCAGGATGCTGACCATTAATGCAATCTCTTGGTGATCAGTCTGGGACATCAGGCATATGCAGGTCGAGGTGGTGCCACAATCGTGCCAAAAGGAGTACGCATGTGTGTATGTGCATTTTCTTAATCCAGCTACTAGGGATATTTCAACTTCACACTCTGAGTTCATTCCAGCCTCTGTGTCTTCATGCCAACCAATATGCTTATGTGCATTTCCCTTTCCTCTCCTCTCAGTAGTCCAAAATTCTCTTCCATTAAGTTCCAGCTCAAAATGTTACTCAGAAAAAGTGTCTCTGATTGATTGCTGCTTTCTCTGTATACCTATTTTCCTTTCTTTGCCGTTTCTGGAATTTATTAACAATTATGCATATATTTCTACCATGAGTAACTGAATTCAGGCCCCTGACTAGATCCCAAGCCCCTCAAGACAATCTCCCATGGCCTTTTTTGTCCTCTCTCCATCCAGTTCCAGTCTCAAAATTTTATTCTCTCTTGGTGTGCACAACTCCATTCCCTCTAGGAGGTTCTACTTCTCTCACCAGTATTTTTCAGTCTTTTGCTGGTTCCTCTTCTTCTACCCAAATTTTAATTTGGGGGGTGCTTTCATTCACTCATTTATATATTACTTTAATTTACAATTACATTTACTATGCACCTACTATGTATCATGGCACAGTCTGTGCATATTATTTATGACTCCCCTCTCTTCCTTTCCCTTCCCTTTCTTTCCTTCCCTTTCTTTCCCTTCCCTTTACCCTTTCTTCCTCCCTCCCCTTTCTCTTGCTCTCCACTCCCTTCCTCTCCTCTCCTCTCCTCTCTTCTATGCTTTCCAAAACAGTCTTAGTCTTTTCTTATAGCTTCAACCAACTCAAAAGAGCTGATGATACCCGACTTTTACATCAACATGGTTGGGACTGGAGGAGATTATGCTAAGAGAAATAAATCAAGCAGAGAAAGTCAATTATCATATGGTTTCACTTATTTGTGGAACATAAGGAAAAGCACTGAGGACATTAGGAGAAGGAAGGGAAAAACGAAGGGGGGGAAATCGGAGGGGGAGATGAACCATGAGAGACTATGGATTCTGGGAAACAAACTGAGGGTTTTAGAGAGGAGGTGGGTGGGGGGATGGGTTAGCCTGGTGATGGGTATTAAGGAGGGCACGTTCTGCGTGGAGCACTGGGTGTTATGCACAAACAATGAATCGTGGAACACTACATCAAAAACTAATGATGTAATGTATGGTGATTAACATAACAATAAAAAATTATTTTAAAAAACCTAATGATGTATTGTATGGCGACTAACATAACATAATAAAATAAAATTTAAAAAGAAGAGCTGATGATCCCAAATCCCTAACGGTAACCCAAAAGTTTCTCTTCAACTTCAGTCCTGTTTCTAGCTGTTTACTGGACATTCTCTCCTGGATATCATAGAGTCATTATAAGATCAATGTGTCCCAAACCA
This sequence comes from Eumetopias jubatus, assembly GCF_037043125.1. NCBI lineage: Eukaryota > Metazoa > Chordata > Mammalia > Carnivora > Otariidae > Eumetopias > Eumetopias jubatus. The sequence goes on along the minus strand of NW_028274817.1, from coordinate 18,147,833 downwards.
AATATCTTCTACCTCCTTCAACCTTCTACTAGCCTTTTCCTGTATCTCTCATTTCCATTGTCTAATATTTTACCCATTCAGTATCATTAATGGCTTCCTTGTGTTTACCCCATATGTATAGTCAGTCACAAAATTTTACTGATTCAAACCTCCAAAAATCTCTCACATCTGTTTATCCACATCTTTGCCTATCTCTACTATTATTGCCTTAGTTCTAGCCTTCATCTCCTCTTACGTGGGCTATTGTAATGGTGAGTTTAATTATCTTTCTTCCCACCTCCCCCAAATCCATTCTCCACCTGCTCCTAGAGTTATCTTGCTAAATGGAGTTGACCATGTCATTCCTCTGTTTTGGAAATGCTTAGAATTATCCACTGTATATAGTATAAAGTCCACCCAGCTGGGCATAACATTTTCAGACCAATACAATCTAGACTGAAATCGGTTTTCCAGATGCACTTCCCATCATTATCTCCATGTACCCTGCACTCCAGCTCCACTTAAGCTACAGTTCTCCAGCACATAAATATATAACATAATGTGAAATACTCTAATCCTGATTGCATTGTTTTAAGGTATATACAAGCATTTTGAGGGCAAGGACTATGCATTGTTTACCTTTGTAGCCCTAGTGTTTGCCATAAGCAGATCTCAGGAAATATTACATAAAGTCATGAATGAATGATAAACTGGGTTTGAATTCCATTTCTGCCATTCTTTAGCAATGTGACTACTGGCCAGTTACCTAAACTTTTAAAGCTCTAGTTTCCTCATCTGTGAACTGGGTGTAGTAATAATTGTCACTTAGCCCTATAGATTTTGAAAGGAGTTCTCATGTCCCTTTTATGTCTTAATCTCTAGATTCTCAGGGTCCTACCCAGGCTTTGGCAGACAGTGGCAGAACCAAGAAGGAGAGGGCTGTAGGGCCAAAACCTGAGCAGCAGCTGCAGTGGGACTGCCTCACAGCTGCTACCCAGGCTCTTGAGAACTTTGCATTGTTAACCCTTTGGGCCTGGTTCTTGAGAACCCTATGGATTATTCAGCCTTTAACTCTTACCTTCTCGGTTTCTGGGTAAGCAACACAGCTTATTCACCTGCCCACCTGTTTTATCTTTTCTGGGCAACCCTTCTTATGCAGACTGCTGATTAGACACAACACACTCACCCATGTCTCAGAAGAAATGAGTTTTTAAAGCTTTCCCCATATTGATGTCTCTCTGGTAGACATGTTTCTCTTCTCCAGTTAACACAATGTTTGGCTTGGCACATATAAAGAACGTTGGACACAAACCTCTATTCTTAAACATTTATATTCTATTCTTGATAGCTCAACTTGTATGATTTGATTTAGCAATTGTGTCCCACCCTTGCCTCACATCAGCCTATGAGCAAGTAAAAACCCAAGGGCATTTCACATCAATTGCTATCATGACAAATGATCTTGTATACGTATTGTTGATATTCTGTTTCCAAGAAGAACTATGAAATTATTAATTTCCACTCATCATTCCATTCTCTTGATAATTGTTACTGTCATGATTTTATTATCCACCTTTTCAGCTCCTATCCATTTACTCCTGTTTTCTTTTTTTAAATTTTATTGTTATGTTAATCACCATACATTACATCATTAGTTTTTGATGTAGTGTTCCATGATTCATTGTTTGCATATAACACACAGTGCTCCATGCAATACGTGCCCTCTTTAATACCCATCACCAGGTTAACCCATCCCCCCACCTCCCTCCCCTCTAGAACCCTCAGTTTGTTTCTCAGAGTCCATAATCTCTCATGGTTCGTCTCCCCCTCCAATTTCCCCTCCAATTCCCCCCCTTCATTTTTCCCTTCCTACTATCTTCTTCTTCCCAACCTTGAGCTGTCTGTCTATTTGATTATTTGTCTTTGTCCTCATCCATGTAAACTGTATATTTTTTCTTTAATTTTTTATTGTGGAAAATATACATAATTTAATATTTGCCATTTTAACCATTCCCATGTATACAATTCAGTGCAATTACCAACCCTTTATGTCGAAAAATTTCAAGCCTATACAGAAGTACAATAAATGCCCATGTACTCTTCACCTACAGTCACTCTTTGCTAACATTTTACCACATTTGCTTCCTCCCTTCCTCCCTTCCACCATTCCTCTCTCTTGGTATAGATACGGATATAGATATAGATAGATATACTGAATGTTTGTGCCCTCCCCAATTCATATGTTGAAACATAACACCCAGTATGATGGTATTAGGAGGTGGAGCCTTTGGGAAGCCATTAGGTCATGAAAGCAAAGTTATCATGGATGGACTTAGTGCCCTTTATAAGAAGAAACAAGAAATCTTGCTCTCTTTCTGTTTGCTTTCCACCATGCAGGTATACAAACCGGAAGAAGGCTCTCGCCAGAACCCAACTATGCTGGCACCCTAATCTTGGACTTTCAAGCTTCCAGTACTATGAGAAATTAATTTCCATTGTTTAAACCACCCAGTTTATGGTATTTTTTTATAGCAGCTGGAATTGACTAAGACAGAAATACATATTATATGTATATGTTAATATTAAGTAATATTAATTACTTACTGCAGTTACATGCCCAAAACTGCAAAATTATGAAACATGATCCCCATCTTTATGCATTTTTGAAGATCCCCAGATGATTCTGATGCATGATGAGAGTTGACAACCACTGCTGTAGAGTGATTATGCCTCTCCTCTGTTTGAAACCCCACCCTCTTGTCATTCCCTCTAACCAAACCTGTTTGCATGGCTACAATGACTTCCATGACCTAGCCTGGGATTCATCTCCTAACACTTTTCATGTCATTCTTCATAATCTTGTAATATATTCTCTAAATAAGCAGTGCTGCTTCATAACTTTGTACCTCTTCATGCATTGTATCCTCTGCATGGAATATCCTTCCCTTCGTTATCTGTCTGTTAAAATATTATTCATACCTCAAAATGTAAATGACACCTCTTTCAGGAACTTTTTCCTGAACCTATTGGCTCTATAGCTGGTAAAAATTTTTACTGTTACTTATGAAAAAAGAGAATTGTATCTCTGCCCTACTCAAATGTGAAATCACTGATGGTTGAGAATGTGCCTTACTTACCTTTGTATCCTCAAAAGTTAGCCACTAAATCTGGCATACAGTAGGTGTCCAATACATATTTGTAAACTGAGTTAAATGAATGGATGAATTTTAAAAATGTTTCAACACTTCTAAGACAGATAAATTAGGAAGAAAGAATGAGACAGATTTTTTTTAAAGGAGGGTTTGTTAGTTGAAAATACTCAGTGAGGGGATCTCTGTCCTTGGGAAGAAGGGGTTTTGTCTGGAGAAAACTAGACTGTGGCTAGGAATAACTAATTCCATACAGACAGGCAACCAAGAACAGTCTGGCCAAAGTGTTGATGGATGACAGCTGGAAATATGGCTTGTGAACCAACTAGAAATGACACATCAATCTGAGGTGCAAAATAAATCACTGGGACTCCAAAGGATTTGTTCACTTTAGAATCTCACTCTACATGAGCATTTAATAAGAATACTTCAAATTATTATAGCACTTTACTACTTTACATTTTACACATTCACATATATAATCTCATTTAAATTTCCCAACAACCCTATAAGGACAGCATTATCAATGCTGTTTTAGGATGGGAAAACTGGGGCTATACAAAATTCAACAACTAGCCCAAGATCACACAAATGATGAGTGGTAGAGTCAGAACACAAATAGGCCTTGAGATAATAAAGGGAGAAGAAATAAGATAAGAAAACAAAACAAAAACAGGGAAAGTAAAGAAAGAAATCCACAAGATACACTTTAAATTTCATTCTGGGGTTTATTAACCCCAAGTTTGTTGGTCTTTTCTCAATGATAGTAAGGGAAATGTATCAAAGAAGAGGATGCTCGTAGGCTAAGAGTAATTGATTATCTATGATGTACCAGTTATAGTGCTAATCACTTTACATTTCATACCAATGATGTCCCTATATGGTAGATATTATTATCCACAATTTTTCAATTAAAATTTTTTATTGAAGTATAGTTGACACACAATATTACACCAGTTTCATAGTGATTTGACAAGTCTATACGTTACGCTATGCTCACCACAAGTGTAGCTAACCATCTGTCACCATAAAATGCTATTACAATACCATTGACTATATTCCCTATGCTGTACTTTTCATCCCTGTGACTTATTCATTCCATAACTGGAAACCTATAGCTCCTACTCCCCTTCACCCATTTTGCCCATTCCCCACCTCCCTTCCCTCTGGCAACCATCAGTTTGTTCTCTGTATTTATGAGTATGCTTCTCCTTTTTTGTTTGTTTATTTATTTTCTAGAATCCACATATAAGATAAATCATATGGTATTTGTCTGACTTATTTCACTTAGCATAATACTCCCTAAGTCCATCTCTATTGTTGCAAATGGCAAGATCTCATCCTTTTTTGTCTGAGTAATATTCCATTGCATATATATATACCACATCTTCTTCTTCTTTTTTATTAAGATTTTATTTATTTATTTGACAGAGAGAGACACAATGAGAGAGGGAACACAAGCAGGGGGTAATGGGAGAGGGAGAAGCAGGCTTCCCGCTGAGCAGGGAGCCCGATGTGGGACTTGATCCCAGGACCCTGGGACCATGACCTGAGCCGAAGGCAGACACTTAATGACTGAGCCACCCAGGTGCTCTACCACATCTTCTTTTATCCATTCATCTATTGAGGGACACTTGGGTTGCTTCCATATCTTGGCTATTGTAAATAATGCTGCAATAAACATAGGAGTGTCTATATCTTTTCAAATTAGTGTTTCCATTTTCTTTGGGTAAATACCCAGTAGTGGAATTACTGGATCATATGGTTTTTCTATTTTTAATTTTTTTGAGGACTCTCCATACTCTTTTCCAAAGTGGCTATTCCAATTTACGTTCCCACCAACAGTGCTTGAGTGTTCCTTTTTTGCCACATCTTCACCAACACTTGTTATTTCTTGTCTTTGATTCTAGCCATTCTGACAGGTGTGAGGTGATATCTCATTGTGGTTTTGATTTGCATTTCATTGTGATTAGTGATGCTGAGCATCTCTATCCACAGTTTTAAAATGGAGAAATTGAGACAGAGAAAGTTTAAGTAATTTTCCTAAAGGTCTATAAAAGTTGGGGAAAAAAATTTGAACCCTGTTCTATTTAACTCTAAAACCAGTGCCATTTAGATACCATCATATAGTTAATTCTTATATGTTGGTTATATTTAAGAAAATGTTTTATGAAAGTATTGTTTGGACTATTCATTATCTTTTTATGAAAGTAAGGCACAAAGTTAGAGAAAGAAGAGAACAGTGTTCTTAGTGGGCTGAAGTAATCATGAAAATCAACATTTTCAGTCATGAGAAAGTGGGACTTGAGTCATGGGTAAAATTTGTAGCATCAGCTAAGCCAGGGAGAGCATTTCAGGAAGGGGTAACAAACTTGATGAAGGTACTGAGAAGAGCAGCACCTGCTGGAGAGTCAGTAAAGAGCCCAAGAATGGTGGATGGGTGTAATCGATTGTTACCATCTAAGAAATGCAGTATAAACTTCGTGGTTTGAGGAGTACATTCTGCCCCCTGAGATTTTTGGGTTTGGGGAAAGTTACTTTCCTGGATGTTAACATCAAGTGAGGGCCTTTCTGGTATAAGGAAATTGAATTGCTGATTGCTGGACTGTGTTATGAAAGGGAGCAAGCCACTGTTACCATCAGCTCCCTGCGGGCCCCCACTGGGACAACAGTGATAACTAGCAAATAGACCTTGAGATAAGGAAGAGAAGAAATGAGAGATGAGATAAGCAAGCTCTAAAAAAAAAAAAAAAGAAAAGAAAAGAAAAAGAAAAAGGACCCCAAATAGGTATTTTTTATAGATTTGGGATTTTATTGAAAAAGTAATACATGCACTTTATACAAAATTTTCAGAGTACAAAGGGGTATAACAATGGAAGACAGTCTACCCCTGCACATACAAGCGTATATACATATATACATCTTTCTTTATCATAAAAAGAAGGATGCCATATACTCTGTTGTACTTTTTCTTTAATCGCAACAAGTCAAACTTGGAAAGCATTCTATTTTAGCACATGTAAATTGCTTTTATTTCTTGACTGGATATTATTTCAACATATGAATATACACGATTTATTTATCCCTCCTCCAATAATAGACATTTAGCTCAATCCCAATTTTTCATTGATACAAACAATGTTGTGGTGAACACTGTTGTATATGTATACTTTTGCATACTTGTGCAAGTATTTTCATAAAATAAATTTCTAATATGGAGTTTTTGAGTCAAGAATAAATGCTGTTTTCATATTCATATATACTGCAAGATTACGCCCTCCAAAGAGTTTGCACCAATTTATAATCCTGCGTACAAGATACAAATGCCCATCTCTTTATTCTCACCAACACTAGGCATTATTTAACTTTCGATCTTTACCAACCTGATGGAGGAAAACAATGTTTCATTATTGTTTTTATTTATGTTGCCTTAATTATTTATGAGGCTAAACATCTTTTTCTGTGTATTTCTTGGCCATGTGTAGTTGTCTTTTTAGTAAACTGTGCATTTATGGCCTTTATTCATTTTTCTATTTATCTTTTCTATTTATCTTTATCTTTCTTTTTCATCTATTGATTTGTGAGAGATCTTTACATATTAAGTAACAGTCCATTGTGAGTCAGATGTATTAAAGATGTTTTTCTAAATTGCTTTTCAACTGTGTTTATTGTATTTCCATGCCAAAAATTTTTTCATTTTGTATGTAGTCAGATTTATCAAACTTTTTCTTTTTGTTTTCTAGGCTTTGCATCTTCCTTAGAAAGGTCTTTTCCACTTCAAGATTGCATATAATTTTTCCATGTTTTCTCCTGGTACCTTTACAATCACCTCTTCCATTTGGCTCTTTGATACTTCTAGAACTTATTTTGTGATAAATTGGGCAATCTCGAGTCCATGGCATTAATTTATTTACTCACATACCAGAGCCAAACTTTTTAAATCAGTATAGATTTATAATGCCTTTTAATAGGTGGTATATGAAAGTTTGCCTCACATTCCCCCTACTTCCAGCCACTTACTTTTCTCTTTTAAATTGTCTTGGCTAGGGGCCCTTTGGTGGCTTAGTCAGTTAAGGATCTGCCTTCGGCTCAGGTCATGATCCCAGGGTCCTGGGATCGAGCGCCACATCAGGCTTCCTGCTCAGTGGGGGTCTGCCTCTCCTTCTCCCTCTGTGCTCTCTATCTCAAGTAAATAAATAAAATCTTAAAAAAATATTCTTGGTTAGCCTCACACTAAACTATATATATAATTATAAGTTATATATAAAGATATATATTTTAATAATTAAAAGATACATTGTTAAAGTGATTGTTTGCTGTTGTCTCAAGATTGAGAGTGTGCTCTGGAATCTTTATTTTGAGAGGTGTTCACATACACACATCACCCCAGAAAAACAAATAATGCATTTTAAAAGTATAATAGTTTAGATATGAAATCTTAGGGATACTTATAATAAATCAAGAGTAGGCTTACCAGATTTAGTAAATAAAAATACAGGGTGTCCTGTTAAATTTTAATTTCAAATAAACTGAATTTTGTCCTAATCATTGCACAGGACATATTTACCTAAAGATTATTTGTTGTTTATTTGAAATTTAAATTTTACTGGGCATGTTCTTTTTTTTTAAGATTTTATTTATTTGCTTGACACAGAGAGAGAGAGCACAAGCTGGAGGAGTGGCAGGCAGAGGGAGAGGGAGAAGCAGGCAGGGAGCCTGATGTGGGGCTTGACTTCAGGACCCTAGGATCATGACCCAAGTGGAAGGCAGATGCTTAACAACTGAGCCACCTAGGCACCCCTGGGCATGTTCTGTTCTATAGGCAACCCTAATCAAGAGGAAAATGAGCAGTAGCTTAAAAGTACAAAAGAAAGTTCAATGGATTGGTGAATTAACACTTTCTGGTTAGTGAGAAGCCTTTAATACAAGCACTTAGACGTTGGCTTGAGCAGAGCAATTACAATTCTGGGGTGTGAATTAAATGAGCTTGTTTTGTCTTCTGGGCTTTGGCTTGAAAAATGAAATTTCTTAAATAAGATGCAAGGGGCTCAATGGATTTGAAGGGTTTTTTGGCTTTCTGACTCTGTTTTAAAAGAAAAATCAGTTTAATAGAAATTGAAAATTAAGAGTCCATTATATATGTCATACTATAAAGATTTTTGATATCTGGGCTTTCTCTTAAGATTAGTGTTTTGCGTTAAAATTATTGGGAAAGTTCCCAAATTGATTTTATCATTTGGAGTTGGTAGGGAAATATCATTCTTATTAATCACTTTAGATAATAAGTTTAAATGGAATTCTTTATGATTAAGTCCTTTATTTTTTAAGTGGCCAAGTGATTTGGATCCAAAATTTGGATGTTCTCAAATTCATGAATTTGCTTACCAAGTTCTTTTCTAAAAATTAACTTTACTTTTGGGTCAAGCTCCTGTACTTACTGTGTTGTATACTAAGAAAAGCATTGGCTCTGGAGTGAGAAGACCTGGATGAAAGCCCTAGATCTGCCTCTTAGTAGCTCTATACTGTAAATGTGTGGTAAATAGCTTACCATCTTTGACCCCTAGTCTCCTCACTGACGAAATAGGCATAATAAACTCTCCTTCATAGGGATTGGGAATTAAATGAGGTATATAGACAATGTGCATGGCACTTTGTAGATAATAAATGTCGATTTATTCATAGATACCCAGATATTAAAAATTATATATATTTGGAAAATTGTTTCCATTGATACTTTTCTAGAAGGTGGAATGTTTTTTCAGAGAGGGAGGGAGGAGGGACAGAGGGAGAGGGAGAGAGAGAATCCCAGGCAGACTCTATGCCCAGCACAGAGCCCGAGGCAGGGGTTAATCTCACTACTGTGAGATCATAACCTGAGCCAAAATCCAGAGTCGGATGCTTGAAGACCGAGCCACCCAGGAACCCCTAGAAGGTGGAATTTTGTTTGGTATTTGATTTCTCTTTAAAGGCTGATGAGTTCTATAGTTTCACAAATATGGGGAAAAACCAGATAAATATAATGACCTAAGGTTGGTATGCTCAGTATGAAACAAACAAAAACCTCAAATATATAACAACATGTATCAATGGGGTTCCTTCTGTAAATTGACTGAATTGTAATAATGATGTTTGCCTTTGCTCATAAATGATAAGATTCTAAGAAGATTGTCTTAACTATGGGAGAAAAAAAACCCAGCTAGACTTGGGGTGGGGGTTGGGGGGTTGAGCCTCATGACTGTTCTAAGGTACACCCTTTGAAATGAGCCTATGCTTGGCCACATCAAGTCACAGTTTCTGCTAGTTTTTTTCTCATTGGAAATTTGTCAAGGACTTGCTATATGCTGTGGAATGGTTAGATGTGGGAAAAAAGCCCAAACACTGTGCCTGGCCCCAGGCTTTTTGGATGATTGTTGATGATCTGTAGGACTAGGAAGGCTACTGGTAAGAATGTATGATATCCCAGAGATGTCCAGGGAAGGGTGATGAGGAACAAGGCTTCCCAGAAGCAGAAGTTTGAACATCTCATAGATGGTCCCTAGTCACTTTCTCCTACATAGGCTCTACTTCCAATTACAGACAATGCTAGGCCTCATTTTCATCATCTATAGAATGGAGGTGGTATGTGGGGGGTGAGCGTGGGGATTGCTTAACTAACTCCATGTCTGGTGTGAGAAGAAAATGAGAGAACAGACTTCAGTATTCTCTGAAAAGGCAAGAAGTACTATGTAAATTCAAGTGCAGGTATTTATCATCATTTACAGTGATAACAACGATAATATGATAACCAAGAACCATCAGACATTCTCCTTGATTTAGATAGACGGCAAAGATGCCTTTGGGTGTCATGCAAACCTGGGATTTCTTGGGAAACTGAAGAAGCAGCAACCTATTCTTTCATCACCTCTTCTTCACCCCTTTTTCTCCAGTCAGGCTCATGGCCCAGTCCAGATCAAGGAGTCTTTCTCTGTTAGTGTCTCTGAGAAGGGCATAGTTATCCTCATACCAATAGCTCTCCTGAGATGGAACTTCTTGGAAGTTTGAAATCATTCACTTTTTCATTTAAATTGAAAATAAAACTTTATTTCACAGTGAAAAAAGTCCTCTGACTTAGAACCAATGAAAGGAAAGTTATGTCATCAATCAAATGAAGAGCCTGGACCATCAGATTATTTCTTTTCTTTTTTTTTTTTTTTTTGTTATTTCTTCCAGTGTTCTTTTTTTAAATTTTATTTTATGATGTTATGTTAGTCACTACACAATACATCATTAGTTTTTGATGTAGTTATCAGATTATTTCTAAAGGTCTCTTCCAGCTCTGACATTTTAACCAAGAGTCCTTGTGACAAAAATCCCAGCTATCTTTCCAATCCAATCTCCCCTTGCTCCCAGCCTCTCATTGTAAACTAATTTTCGTTCCCTTCCCTTCCCAGTCTGTCCCAGTTGCCCCAGGTATTTTGATGTATTTCTTTCCAAATGGAAATTCCATCCTTTTCTTCTTCACCTAGCTAAAGCTAAAGCTTATTGAGCCTTTGAGACTGAGTTACCAATGAAAAGAGGGACTGTTGGTCAGGCAGTGTACTAGGTGCTTTATTTGGGTAATTTCTAACCTTTACATAAGCCTTTTGAGGTAGGCTTCAGTCTTCCCCCATTTATAGAAAAGGAACTGAGCTCAGAAAGTTTAAGTAACTTGCCAGACATCACACAGCTAGTGGCAAAGTTAGGGTTGGATTTCAAGTCGTCATTCTCCATAGTTGGGCTTTCAAGCTCAGAATCCACCTTCCTCAGCCCCAGAGACCTTCACCTTCCTCAGATACCCTTAGGTCTTCAAACCAAGCCACATATTTAATACTATCTTACAGTAGACTTATTTTAGTTCCTATCTTTTCTTTCCAATTTCTTTTTGAGTTCCCCAAGAGAAAGGACCATAGCTGATTCAACTCTATATAGCTAGTAGCCAGTGCTGTGATTTGCACACAAAAGGAGCTTAATAAATATTTGTTGATGAGTGGACATCAGATTAATTTTTTGTTTAAAACCTGTGTTTGAGTATTGTTGAATATGTTTTTATCAGTAGAAGAAAACTGTAGCTAAGGTAATTTGTGAGCTGAAGCCATTGTTACCTCTGTTGCTAAGGGAAGCCAGTTACCCTGGGATACTAATTAACTGCAGCTATTGTGGAAATTAAGCCAGCAGCCCCCGGCGGGTTCAGAGAGTTGATGGGAGGAGGGAATGTAGAAGGTGTCAAGTAAGAAAGTATCTTTTCTGATTTAAGGAAAAGAAACTAGGTAAGGGGGTAGTTTGTACCCTTTCAACACCATCACACCTCTGTGAAGCTTATTTTTCTTCCTTAGTGGGCCACGAGTTTGTTCCCTATAATTAGCTCCAACAGTGGAGGCAAAGTGAATAGACAGCCTGTGGCTGAGATCAACAGTTTGATCTTTGCTAGCCATTGAGGGATAAGCATGTGGGGGGCTTTGACGTCAAAGCAGCTCCAAGTCTGAATGGAAAGTACCTGTTGAAGAGATTTTGACTTTAAGTTAAGATTCTAGTTGAGCTGATGAAGGGAAAGGAAGAGATCAATAAAGAAACAGACTCTACCTTGGGCGCCTATTGCATTTAAAAGAATTATCTACTCTGCTGTCTAAATCGGAGTTCAACAGTTTTAAGGAAGAGATTTATTTATGATTCCAGAAAAAGTCTGAACCCTGTACTTATTTATCTGCAACATACCCAGAGCTCAAATTTTTGGACTTGGCCTCAAGTTGCTCTAACAGACTAGTTCCACCTAGTGATAGCATACCTAAATTGCAGTTTGTTTTTCTGAGAAAATGAAAATGTGGCCTTCACAAGTGGTCACTGCAGCACTGAAGTCATGAAATTATTCAACAGCTAAGCACTGGCTTCGTGAGAGGCCCTGGGTTAGGGACAGTGACGCATGTCCAAAGATGGAAGAGTGAATGCTTTGCATATTGGCTAAGTGAGACGATTTTAAAACTTTTGATTAACAGCAGGAGGTGAGAGTACCAGGACTACAGGAAGCATATAAAATAATATTTAGAGACCACAGCAAGTGGGATTAACTCTCTCCCTACTGACTCATGCTGTTGAAATATCTGTACAAGAGCCCTGCTGCATGATAGAGAGCCATGAGAAGGTAAGGGGGAAAATTCCAGGGAAAATTCTGACCAGAAGGACAGGAGGATATGATGAAATCTAGCAGCAACATGGCACCCTTCTCTGTTAATGAAATAATTTGATAAGGTAATTGTCCAAGTTCACCAGGGTGACACAAAGATCTTCTTAGCTCCAGATTCACATATTCAAATGCCTGCTGGATTAAGCACCTTCCACTCTGAGCATCCAAAGCTAAAAAAGGCATCAGGTGAGCCAAGGTACAGGTCTGGCAGTCCCTAGCCAGAGCTATCTGAGCTAGGAATTCAAGCAACCACACCTTTCAATGCCAGAGATGGCAACAAGTACTGAGCCTTAAATGTCCAGGGTGGATAAGGCCCCCCCTTCTGTATTTCAGATAGAGGTGAGCTTGAAAGCTCATCCTATAGACAGGTTTCATTAAGCTCACTGACCTGCAAGTGTAGGCTTTAGGCTGCTGCACCACATTTGGAGAACTAGATCCTGAAAATGCTCTTCAGACATCACAGACCTTTTCCTTTCCCATGGATGGATGTAGCTCCACTAGAAGCACAGATTTCTACCCACCCAGTATTTCCTACTTCCATATCACACTCCTTAGAGCCACAGCTTCCTACTCATGTCCAGACTCTACCGCCAACCCACCTCTGAGCACCTATGGCCCTCTTGCTGTGAGCCAGGCATTCAGTCAATTTTAAAACCCAAGCTTCTAGTGAACACACAGATTTAAAACTGGATCTTAATTTAGGTTCCTCCTAGGTTACTGGGGGGGGGGGGTAGATTGTAGAGGAATAAGGCTCATGAATCTGTATCTTGACAAAATTCCTCCAGTTTGTTCAGATTCAGACAAGACCCTGGACTGGATTAGGCTCCAGCACTTCCACTTCCACCTCGTCTAAGAATTTTTCCCCATTTTATCAGCCTTCATTGAGGTTCTACTCTTTTTGAATTCTTGAAATATAAAATCAAGAATTGTGGGCTTTTAAAAGACTCCAGAAACCAATCAGTAGAGTTACCTGGTGCAGAAATCCCCTTCACAGGACCTCAATATATGCTCAATACAGACACCTGCCTGACCAACCCTCTTCACTCGTCATGTAACATGGAACTTAGATCTCACCAGGCAGCTATTCTGGCCTCAATTAATAACCCTAATAAGCCAAAAGATCTCCTCTAACCCACTGATCTCAAATATTCTCATGTTACAGCCAGAACCCATTGGGGGAATTGGTAACATTTAAACAAGAACTGTTTAAAACATTTGTAAAGTTTTCTGTTTATTTTTTTATTGTGTTATGCTAGTCACCATAGAGTACACCATTAGTTTTTTATTGTTATGTTAATCACCGTATATTACATCATTAGTTTTTGGTGCAGTGTTCCATGATTCATTGTTTGTTCATAACACCCAGTGCTCCATGCAGAACGTGCCCTCCTCAATACCCATCACCAGGCTAACCCATCCCCCTACCCCCCTCCCCTCTAGAACCCTCAGTTTGTTTTTCAGAGTCCATCATCTCTCATGGTTCGTCTCCCCCTCTGACATACTCCCCTTCTCTTCCTCTCCTGTTATCTTCTTCTTTTTCTTTTTTCTTAAAATATGTTGCGTTATTTGTTTCAGAAGTACAGATCTGTGATTCAACAGTCTTGCACAATTCACAGCGCTCACCGTAGCACATACCCTCCCCAATGTCTTATGTTAATCACCATATATTACACCATTAGTTTTTGATGTAGTGATCCATGATTCATTGTTTGCATATAACACCCAGTGCTCCATGCAGTACGAGCCCTCCTTAATACCCATCACTGGGCTAACCCAACCCCCCACCCACCTCCCCTCTGAAACCCTCACTTTGTTTCCCAGAATCCATAGTCTCTCATGGTTCGTCTCTCCCTCTGATTTCCACTCCTTCATTTTTCCCTTCCTTCTCCTAATGTCCTCCATGCTATTCCTTATGTTCCACATATAAGTGAAACCATATGATTGTCTTTCTCTGCTTGATTTATTTCACTTAGCATGATCCCCTCCAGTTCCATCCATGTCAGTGTAAATGGTGGGTATTCATCCTTTCTGATGGCTGAGTAATATTCCACTGTATATATGAACCACATCTTTATCCATTCATCTGTTGAAGGGCATCTTGACTCCTTCCACAGTTTGGCCATTGTGGACATTGCTGCTATGAACATTGGGGTACATGTGGCCCTTCTTTTCACTACATCTGTGTCTTTTGGGTAAATACCCAGGAGTGCAATTGCTGGGTCATAGGGTAACTCTATTTTTAACTTTTTGAGGAACCTCCACACTGTTTTCCAAAGTGGCTGCACCAACTTGCATTCCTACCAACAGTGTAAGAGGGTTCCCCTTTCTCCACAACCTCTCCAACATTTGTTGTTTCTTGCCTTGTCAATTTTTGCCATTCTAACTGGTGTAAGGTGGTATCTCAATGTGGTTTTGATTTGAATTTCCCTGATGGCTAATGATGATGAGCACTTTTTCATGTGTCTGTTAACCATTCATCTGTCTTCTTTGGAGAAGTGTCTGTTCATGTCTTCTGCCCATTTTTGGACTTATTTGTTTTTTGGGTGTTGAGTTTTGAGAAGACCTTTATAGATCTTGGATACCAGACCTTTATCTGTAATGTCATTTGCAAATATCTTCTCCCATTCTGTGGGTTGCCTCTTTGTTTTGTTGACTGTTTCCTTTGCTGTGCAGAAGATTTTTATCTTGATGAAGTCCCAAAAGTTCATTTTCGCTTCTGTTTCCATTGCCTTTGGAGACATGTCTTGAAAGAAGTTGCTGTGGCCCTCTATCGCCACTTTTGTTAAACATAGTACTAGAAGTCCTAGCAACAGTAATCAGACAACAAAAAGAAATAAAACGCATTCAAATTGGCAATGAAGAAGTCAAACTCTCTCTTCGCAGATGACATGATACTTTATGTAGAAAACCCAAAAGACTCTACCCCCAAATTACTAGACCTCATACAGCAATTCAGTAATGTGGCAGGATACAAAATCAAAGCACAGAAATCAGTTGCTTTCCTATACACTAACAATGTAACTGTAGAAAGAGAAATTAAGGAATCGATTCCATTTACAATAGTGCCAAAACCCGTAAGATACCTTGGAATAAACCTAACCAAAGAAGTAAAGGATCTATACTCTAGAAACTACAGTACACTGAAAGAAATTGAGGAAGACACAAAAAGATGGAAAAATATTCCATGCTCATGGATTGGAAGAATAAACATTGTTAAAATGTCTATGCTGTGGAGCACTGGGTGTTATACACAAACAATGAATCATGGAACACTACATCAAAAACTAATGATGTAATGTATGGTGATTAACATAACATAATAATAAAAAAAATAAAAATAAATAAAAAAAAGTCTATGCTGCCCAGAGCAATCTATACTTTCAACGCCATCCCAATCAAAATACCAATGACATCTTTCAAAGTGCTGGAACAAACAATCTTAAAATTTGTATGGAACCAGAAAAGACCTCGAATTGCCAAGGAAATGCTGAAAAAGAAAAACAAAGCTGGGGGCATCACATTACCTGATTTTAAGCTATATTACAAAGCTGTGATCACCAAGACAGCATGGTACTGGCACAAAAACAGACACATAGATCAATGGAACAGAATAGAGAGCCCAGATATGGACCTTCAACTCTATGGTCAACTAATCTTCGACCAAGCAGGAAAAAATATGCAATGGAAAAAAGACAGTCTCTTCAATAAATGGTGATGGGAAAATTGGACAGCTATATACAGAAGACTGAAACTCAACCATTCTCCTACACCATACACAAAGATAAACTCTAAATGGATGAAAGACCTCAATGTAAGACAGGAATCCATCAAAATCCTAGAGGAGAACATAGGCAGTAACCTCTTCAGCGAAGTTTTCTGTTTAAAAAGTACTTTGCTGGGACGCTGGGTGGCTTAGTTGGTTAAGCGCCTGCCTTTAGCTCTGGTCATGATCCCAAGATCCCGGGATCAAGTCTCGCATGGGGCTCCTTGCTCTTCAAGGAGCCTGCTTCTCCCTCTGCCTGATGCTCCGCTGGCTTGTGCTTGTTCTCTCTCTCTCTCTCTCTCTGACAAATAAATAAATTAAACCTTTTTTTTTTAAGTACTTTGCTTTGAAAGTGATGCTTTTACAGAAAACATTTTGTAGAAATTCTTTCACTAAAGGAGTTTGTAGTCGTTCCCCTGGGTGTGTGCCTTCAATTAAGGCAATGATCTCAGAATCCTTGCTACAAAAGCCCAAACAAAATGCTAAATTCCTTCAAGCGTCCCTGGACAGGCAGATATATTGGTGGTCAGCTGCAGAGGGCAGCTTGGAAACTGAAATCAATCTGCTTTAGCCTCTGCGCTTTGGCAGCATTTTCTTAAATTGCTCTTCTCTGTTGCTAGTTGCTGTAAGGCACCTTCTGTTGAAAGGGAAATTTGTGCATGTAAACCCCAGGAAACACCTGTCTAGCACAGACCCCTGGAATCATAAATTCACATCAAAGGTGGGAACAGAAAAAAGAGAAATTTGTGGATGTAAAGAATTACCTTTTACCTTGCAAAATCATCAGGCAGGACCTTTGCTTAAACTGGTATAAAATAATGATTCATTTATCAGGATTGAATTGCAAACTCTTGAGAGCCAGAAAGGGTTCCTTGGGAAAGGTTACTGTCATGTTTTGTAACTCTAGTGGATATCACTTAACAATTGGAAGGATGTGGAGAAGACTCCGAAGAATGGTCCCCCGGTAGTAAATGAAAACAGGTGGCACGGAGGAGGTCTAGGAAATGGGTTGAAACCAGAGTAGGATAAGGAGTGACTCAGGACAATAAAAGCAGTTAGCATGAGGTGGGTGTCTGTATAGAGCTCCAGCTCTGCAAAAGTCTAAGCAAAAAAATCCATCAGAGGCCAGAAAAAGCCAGTGCAGTCCAAGGTACTGATGCATTGCCAGGGAAGGTGGAGGTAGTGCTAGAGAGTCGACATAGGAACTTGGGGCACCAGGTTATTAAACTAACTTATAACAGGGGAGACTAGAGAGGAAAGCGAATCTCGAATGGGAGAACTGAAATTGCTGCTAAGAGTTCTGCTCAAAGCAGCAAGAGTTCAGAAAAGAGTGAAACAGAACTTGCTCTGTTTGGTGAGGGATTTAGTTGCCTCCTCTGGAGAAGTTATAAACAGCCCAGGAATTGAGTTGGGAGCTTATGGGGCTGACCCTGACAGCATTCCTCAGAATCATCTTGTGCTCCATACAAACAAATTTGAAAGCCTGGAAGTTTAAATTTTACTTTCTACTACAATAAAAATTACCAAAACTAACTCCCAGAACACAAAGATAGAATATATAACCAAACCAATTACCACATAAGACAGTGAGAAAATTGTCAAAGATCAATTCTCCCCCCAGAAGCCCCAGGCCCAAATTGTTTCATGGGTAAATTCACTCTGATTTTTTAAAATAATTTTTTCTTTAAATCTTAGGACACTTGTGAATTTACAAAAATTGCAGGTAGTATAGAGAGTTCTCAAATAGTCCACACTAGTCTTCTATTTTTAACATCTTACATTATTATTGTGTATTTGTCCAATTTAAGAACCAATATTGATATGTTGTCAACTGAAGTCCATATTTTATTCAAAGTTTCTAGTTTTAATTTAATGTTCTTTTCCTGTTCCATGATATCCCAGCGTGGATACCATATTGCATATAGTCATCATGTCTCCTTAGGCTCTTCCTGGCTGTAATGGTTTCTTAGACTTTCTTTGTTTCAGGTGATCTTGGCAGTTTTGAAGGGTATAGGTCAGGTATCTGGTAGAATGACTCTAAATTGGGATTTCTATACAGTTTTTCTCATGAGTAAACTGGGATTATAGGCTTTTGGGAGTGCCATTCACATCACATCCCATCAGGTGTACATGGTATCACCATGACTTATCACTGTAGATATTAACCTTGATTACCTGGCTGAGGTAGTATTTGTCAGGTTTCTCTGCTGCAAAGTTACTCTCCTCGCTCCCATCTTTTCATACTGTACTCTTTGGAAGGAAGTCACTATGTGCAGCCCATGCTTAATGGGAAGTAATTTGAAAGTGAAGCATCTATATAAATTATTTGGAATTCTGTACAAATCTGTCATATCTTTCTCATATCATGATTCATTCCATCATTTATTTATATGAGTATGGACTCATGGATATTTTATATTTTGGGTTGTAATCTAATACTACTTTATTTTATTGCTAAAGCATTCCAGCTTTGGACATTGGGAACTCTTTTAGTTGGCTCCTATTTCCCTTTGACATACCTCCATCATTTTAGGGATTGTTGTTAGTATTTTCCTACTTTCTGGCACTATAAGATTCTTCAGGCTCATTTTGTATAATTTCTGCCCCAGTCCTAAAATCAGCAATTTTCCCAGGGAGCCCTGATTCCTTTTATTAGAAAATAGCATTAGAAACCAATGTCTGGGTGCTAGGTGTGCTTGATGCTGCTGGGGTGTCATTGATTGTAGGCCCTCTCACCTAAAATCGAAAGTAAATATATGTATTTATACTAACCTTTGTATATACACATATCTACAAATATTTCTATATGTAACCATCGGTATCTAAATTAAACATGACTTTATACCCATGTCTCTGACTCTAATTCATTTGTACATGGATCATTCTGGCCTCTTTTCCTTGCTTATCTGTAAATTCCAATTCAATGGTGAGAAATGTGGCTCCCACTATGTACCATCCACTTAGTTAATTCATTGTTCAATGCAGTACACATGTATAGCAGTATCAGAAATGTTAACCTGTATGCCCATGGGACAAAACTTTACTAACTAGAATACACAGCTTATGTACATTTCATTTTGCCTTAGTGTTACAGACTCCACTCATTGCCCATGGGACAAAACTTTACTAACTAGAATACACAGCTTATGTACATTTCATTTTGCCTTAGTGTTACAGACTCCAAACAATCAACAAACTTACATCAGCCTCTTTTTCCCACACTCCCTTCAGTGAAGTTTTTCATATATTGATAATGCAGTTAGATTCTCTTGCCACAGTCTGCATCCTTTTCTGTGATCCCCTGACCTCCTAAATGATTTTTTATCTGCATATATTAAGATTCATTCTGTGCCATAACATTTTATAGGTTTAGACAAATGCATAGTGTCATGTATTCACCATCACAGTATCACCAGATACTGCTTTCATCATTCTAACATATCCCCTGTGCTTCCCTTACTCAACACTCTCCACTTTCTGGTCCACCCCTCACCAGAAGCCCCGCCAAACACTGATCTTTCAAGCATCTTGTTTTTTGCCTTTTCCAGAATATTATATAATGGGAATCATGTAATATGCAGACTTTCCAGATTGGTTTCTTCCACTTAGGAAACATGCATTTTTAAGATTCATTCATGTATTTTGTAGTTTGATTTTTTCAATTGCTGAATAATATCCCATTATATTAATGTACCACTATTTATCCATTCACTATTGAAAGACATGTAGGTGTTTTCTAGATTTTAGAAATTGGGAATAATCTGGTTTCTTTCAAGATTTTTTTGTCTTTGTTTTTTCTAAAGTTTTAATATGATATGTCTAGGTGTAATTTTGGGTTTTTTTGGTGTGGGGGGGTGTATTTCACCTGCTTGGTATTCTCTGAATTTTTAGATCTGTGATTTGTGTCTGTCGTATATTTTGGAAAGGTCTGCTTTTATCACTTGAAATTTTTCTTCTGTTCTATTCTCTTTCTTCTCCTTCTGGTATCCCAACTGTGCCAATGTTACACCCTTTGAAATTGTCCCATAGTTCTTGAATGTTCTGTTCTATTAAATTGTTTTCTTTCATTTTAGTTTAGGAAGTTTCTAGTGACCTGCCTTCAAGCTAACTGATTTTTTCCTCAGACTTATCCAGTTTACTAATGAGATCATCAAGGTTATTATTTCTGCTACAATATTTTTCATTTCTAGAATTTCCCACTTATTCTTTTATAGAATTTCTAACTTTCTGATTCTATTACCCACCTGTTTTTGCATGTTGCTTATTTTGCCATTTGAATCCTTAGCATATTAATTTATACTTGTTTTAAATTCCCTGCCTGGTACAAGGGAACCAAAAACAAAAATGAACTACTGGACTTCATCAAGATAAAAAGCTTCTGCACAGCGAAGGAAACAATCAACAAAATTAAAAGGCAACCTTTGGAATGGGAGAAGATATTTGCAAATGACATATTTAATAAAGGGTTAGTATCCAAAATCTATGAAGAACTTATGGGGGCGCAGAGCAAGATGGTAGAGGAGTAGGAGACCTGGATTTCGTCTGGTCTTAGGAATTCAGCTGAATAGGGATCAAACCATTCTGAACACCTACGAACTCAGCAGGAGATCGAAGAAGAGAGTAGCAACAACTCTCTGAACAGAGAAGCGACCACTTACTGGAAGGTAGGACGTGCGGAGAAGTGAATCCGAGGCGATATTCGGGAGGATAGATGGCAGGGAAGGGGGCCTACGTCGGCAGCTTCTGGCAAGTGATAGAGCCACGGAGCACAAAATTGGAACTTTTAGAAGTCGGTTTCGCTGAGGGACGTCACTCCAGTGGCTAAGCGGGAGGTGGAAACCTCGCGGGACAGTGTAGACTCAGGACCCTCGGGGTCACAGAAAGACCGGGGGTGCCTGAGTGCAGCAGAGCTCCCAGGTATCGGAGAGGGGAAGCCGGCTGCAGAGACGGAGCTGAGGCGCAGGCTCTCAGCTCGGGGTTGCCATAAACTGTGATCCGCGGCCCAGTCGGGCCACTGTGCCTCCAGCAGGGACCCAACAAACAGCAGAGCCGGGGAGACTCCCCTACCTCCCCCAGGAGAAGCGGCGCGGGAGTGCACCACAGGGATCTGCTGGGTTTGGAGACTCCACACGGGGTCGGGTGCCAGAGATAGAAACGCTCGGTCACAGGCCGGGTGAGCACGGAGTGTGGCCGGAGACCGGGGAGACGGGAGTGATTGACTGCTTTTCTCTGGGGGCGCACTGAGGAGCGGGGTCCCGAGTTCTTAGCTCCTCCGGGCAGAGAGTGGGAGGCCACCATTTTCACCCTGGTCCTCCAAAGCTGTAGGGAGAGCTTGCAGGGAACAAAAGCTCCTGAGAGCAAACCCGAGCAGCTTGCTTAGCCGGGACCGACAAGGGCGGGGCAATTCCCCCTCCGGCAAAGACATTTGGGAACCATGGCAATAGGCCCCTCCCCCAGAAGATCAGCATGAACAGCCAGCCAAGACCAAGTTTACCGATCAAGGAGAACGGGAGAACTCCAGCGCAAGGGGAATACTGCACATAGAATTCATGGCTTATTTACCATGATTCATTAGTTTTTCAAAGTTAATTTTTTTAACTGTTTTCTGTTTTTGTTTTTTTTTAATTTTTCTTTTTCCCTTTTTCAACCAACATCTTATCAATCCCTTTTTTAAAAAAACATTTTTTATTTTTCATTTTAGAGTCATATTTTATCCCTTCATAGTAGTTACCCTTATTTTTGGCATATATATATATATGTTCTTCTCTCTTTAAAATTTTGATATACAGTTTCTTCTAACAGATCAAAAATACCCTAAATCACTAGTGTATGGCTTTGTTCTAGTCTCCTGCCTGATCACAGTCTCTCCCATTTTTTTCTTTTCTTTTTTCTTTTTTTTAAATCTTCTTCTTTCTTCTTTCAAACAACTTCTTATCAATTCCGTTTATAAAACCTTTTATAAGTTTCATCTTTACAGTCATCTTCCATCCCTTCATTGTATCAACCCTTATTTTGTACATATATGTCTTTCTTTCTTTAAAATTTTAGGAGGCACTTTCTTCTAACAGACCAAAATACACCCAAAATCTAGTGTGTGACACTGATCTATGCACTAGCCTGATCATATTTGATCATATTCTGTTTTTTTTGTTTTGTTCTGTTTTTGTTTCTTTTTATCTTTTTCTTTTTCTTTTTTTTCTCTTTCTTTTTTCTTTCTTTCCCTTTCTTTTCCCCTGGTTTCAGGTCTTTTCTGATTTGTATATAGTATATTTGCTGGGGACATTGTTAACTTGTTAGCATTTCATTCTCTCACTCATCTGTTCTCCTCTGGACAAAATGACAAGATGAAAAAAATCACCTCAGCAAAAAGAACAAGAGGTAGTACCGTCTGCCAGGGACCTATCCAATATGGACATTAGTACGATGTCAGACCTAGAGTTCAGAATCATGACTTTAAAGATACTAGCTGGGCTTGAAAAAAGTGTGGAAGTTATTAGAGAAACCCTTTCTGGAGAAATAAAAGAACTAAAATCTAACCAAGTTGAAATCAAAAAGGCTATTAATGAGGTGCAATAAAAAATGGGGGCACTAACTGCTAGGATAAATGAGGCAGAAGAGAGAATCAGCGATATAGAAGACCAAATGATGGAAAATAAAGAGGCTGAGAAAAAGAGAGAGAAACAACTACAGGATCACGAGGGCAGAATTTGAGAGATAAATGGTACGATAAGATGAAACAACATTAGAATAATTGGGATCCCAGAAGAAGAAGAAAGAGACAGAGGGGCAGAAGGTATATTGGAACAAATTATAGCAGAGAACTTCCTTAATGTGGGGAAAGAAACAGGCATCAAAAACCAGGAGGCACAGAGAACCCCTCTCAAAATCAATAAAAATAGATCAACACCCCAACATCTAATAGTAAAACTTACGAGTCTCAGAGACAAAGAGAAAATCCTGAAAGCAGCTCAGGAGAAGAGATATGTAACCTACAATGGTAGAAACATTAGATTGGCAACAGACCTATCCACAGAGACCTGGCAGGCCAGAAAAGACTGGCATGATATCTTCAGAGCACTAAGCGAGAAAAATATGCAGCCAAGACTACTATATCCAGCTAGGCTGTCATTGAAAATAGAAGGAGAGGTAAAAAGCTTCCAGGACAAACAAAAACTAAAGGAATTTGCAAACACAAAACCAGCCCTACAAGAAATATTGAAAGGGGTCCTCGAAGCAAAGAGAGAGCCTAAAAGCAGCATAGATCAGAAAGGAACACAGACAATATACAGTCACAGTCACCTTACAGGCAATACAATGGCACTAAATTCATATCTTTCAATAGTTATCCTGAACATAAATGGGCTAAATGCCCCAATCAAAAGACACGGGCTATCGGTTTTGATTAAAAAACAAGACCCATTGATATGCTGTCTGCATTTTAGACCCAAAGACACCCCCAGATTGAAAGTGAGGGGGTAGAAAACCATTTACCATGCTAATGGACACCAAAAGAAAGCTGGGTTGGCAATTCTTATATCAGACAAATTAGATTTTAAAACAAAGACTGTAATAAGAGTTGAAGAAGGACACTATATCTTACTTAAAGGGTCTATCCAACAAGAAGATCTAACAATTGTAAATATCTATGCCCCGAACATGGGAGCAGCCAATTATATAAGGCAATTAATAACAAAAGCAAAGAAACACATTGACAACAATACAATAATAGAGGGGGACTTTAACACCCCCCTGACTGAAATGGACAGATCATCTAAGCAAAAGATCAACAAGGAAATAAAGACTTTAAATGAAACACTGGACCAACTGGACTTCACAGACATATTCAGAACATTCCATCCCAAAGCAACGGAATACACATTCTTCTCTAGTGCCCATGGAGCATTCTCCAGAATTGATCACATCCTAGGTCACAAATCAGGTCTCAACCGATACCAAAAGATTGGGATTATTTTCTGCATATTTTCAGACCACAATGCTTTGAAACTAGAACTCAGTCACAAGAGGAAAGTCGGAAAGAACTTAAATACATGGAGGGTAAAGAGCATCCTACTAAAGAATGAATGGGTCAACCAGGAAATTAAAGAAGAATTTAAAAAATTCATGGAAACCAATGAAAATGAAAACACAACTGTTCAAAATCTTTAGGATACAGCAAAGGCAGTCCTAAGAGGAAAGTATATAGCAATACAAGCCTTTCTCAAGAAACAAGAAAGGTCTCAAGTACACAACTTAACCATACACCTAAAGGAGCTAGAGAAAGAACAGCAAATAAAGCTTAAACCCAGCAGGAGAAGAGAAAAAATAAAGATCAGAGCAGAAATCAATGAAATAGAAACCAAAAGAACAGTAGAACAGATCAACAAAACTAGGAGCTGGTTCTTTGAAAGAATTAACAAGATTGATAAGCCCCTGGCCAGAGTCATCAAAAAGAAAAGAGAAATGACCCAAAATAACAAAATCATGAATGAAAGAGGAGAGATCACAACCAACAACAAAGACATACAAACAATTATAAGAACATATTATGAGCAACTATATGCCAGCAAATTAGATAACCTGGAAGAAATGGATGCATTCCCAGAGATGTATCAACTACCAAAATTGAACCAGGAAGAAATAGAAAACCTAAACAGACCTATAACCACTAAGGAAATTGAAGCAGTCATCAAAAGTCTCCCAACAAACAAAAGTCCAGGGCCAGATGGCTTCCCAGGGGAATTCTACCAAACATTTTAAGAAGAATTAATACTTATTCTCCTTAAGCTGTTCCAAAAAATAGAAATGGAAAGAAAACTTCCAAACTCATTTTATGAGGCCACCATTACCTTGATCCCAAAACCAAAGACCCCATCAACAAGGAGAATTACAGACCAATATCCGTGATGAACATAGATGCAAAAATTCTCACCAAAATACTAGCCAATAGGATCCAACAGTACATTAAAATGATTATTCACCATGACCAAGTGGGATTTATCCCTGGGCTGCAAAGTTGGTTCAACATCCGCAAATCAATCAATGTGATACAATATATTAACAAAAGAAAGAACAAGAATCATATGATCCTCTCAATAGATGCAGAAAAAGCATTTGACAAAGGACAGCATCCTTTCTTCATCAAAACTCTTCAGATTATAGGGATAGAGGGTACATACCTCAATATCATAAAAGCCATCTATGAAAAAGCTACAGCGAATATCATTCTCAATGGGGAAAAGCTGAGAGCTTTCCCCCTAAGGTCAGGAACGTGCCCAGGATGTTCACTATCACCACTGCTATTCAACATACTATTAGAAGACCTCGCCACAGCAATCAGACAATAAAAAGAAATCAAAGGCATCCAAATCGGCAAAGAAGGAGTCAAACTCTCAGTTTGTAGATGATATGATACTGTATGTGGTAAACCCAAAAGACTCCACCCCAAAACTGCTAGAACTCATACAGGAATTCAGTAAAGTGGCAGGATATAAAATCAATGCACAGAAATCAGTGGCATTCCTATACACCAACAACAAGACAGAAGAGAGACAAATCAAGGAGTCGATAGCATTTAAAATTGCACCCAAAACCATAAGATACCTAGGAATAAATCTAACCCAAGAGGCAAAGGATCTGTACTCAGAAAACTATAAAATACTCATGAAAGAAATTGAGGAAGACACAAAGAAATGGAAAAACGTTCCATGCTCATGGATTGGAAGAACAAACATTGTGAAGATGTCAATGCTACCTAGAGCAATCTACACATTCAATGCAATCCCCATCAAAATACCATCCACTTTTTTCAAAGAAATGGAACAAATAATCCTAAAATTTGTATGGAACCAGAAGAGACCCGGAATAGCCAGAAGAATGTTTAAAAAGAAAAGCAAAGCTGGCGGCATCCAAATTCCGGACCTCCAGCTCTATTACAAACTGTCATCATCAAGACAGTACGGTACTGGCACAAAAACAGACACATAGATCAATGGAACAGAATAGAGAGCCCAGAAATGGACCCTCAACTCTATGGTCAACTTATCTTCGACAAAGCAGGAAAGAATGTCCAATGAAAAAAGGACAGTCTCTTCAACAAATGGTGCTGGGAAAATTGGACAGCCATATGCAGAAGAATGAAACTGGACCATTTCCTTACACCACACACAAAAATAGACTCCAAATGGTTGAAAGACCTAAACGTGTGACAGGAGTCCATCAAAATCCTAAAGGAGAACACAGGCAGTAACCTCTTCGACCTCACCCGCAGCAAATTCTTCCTAGAAACATCGCCAAAGGCAAGGGAAGCAAGGGCAAAAATAAACTATTAGGATTTCATCAAGATAAAAAGCTTTTGCACAGCAAAAGAAACAGTCCACAAAACCAAAACACAACCGCCAGAATGGGAGAAGATATTTGCAAATGACATATCAGATAAAGGGCTAGTATCCAAAATCTTTAAAGAACTTATCAAACTCAACACCCAAAGAACAAATAATCCAATCAAGAAATAGGCAGAAGACATGAACAGACATTTTTCCAAAGAAGACATCCAAATGGCCAACAGACACATGAAAAAGTGCTCAACATTGCTCGGCATCAGGGAAATCCAAATCAAAACCTCAATGAGATACCACCTTACACCCGTCAGAATGGCTAGAATTAACAAGTCAGGAAATGACAGATGTTGGCGGGGATGTGGAGAAAGGGGAACACTTCTACACGTTGGTGGGAATGCAAGTTGGTGCAACCACTCTGGGAAACAGCATGGAGGTTCCTCAAACAGTTGAAAATAGAGCTACCATATGATCCAGCAATTGCACTACTGAGTATTTACCACAAAGATAGAAATGTAGAAATCCGAAGGGGTACATGCACCCCAATGTTTATAGCAGCAATGTCCACAATAGCCAAACTGTGGCAAGAGCCAAGATGTCCATCGACAAGTGAATGGCTAAAGAAGATGTGGTATATATACACAATGGAATATTATGCAGCCATAAAAGGAATGAGAACTTGCCATTTGCAACGACGTGGATAGAACTGGAGGGTGTTTTGCTGAGTGAAATAAGTCAATCAGAGAAAGACATGTATCATATGACCTCACTGATATGAGGAATTCTTAATCTCAGGAAACAAACTGAGGGTTGCTGGAGTGGTGGGGGGCTGGGAGGGATGGGATGGCTGGGTGATAGACATTCGGGAGGTTATGTGCTATGGCGAGTGCTGTGAATTTTGCAAGACTGTTGAATCACAGATCTGTACCTCTGAAACAAATAATGCAATATATATTAAGAAAAAAAAAAAGAAGAAGATAGCAGGAAGGGAAGAATGGAGGGGGGGAAATCGGAGGGGGAGACCAACCATGAGAGACGATGGACTCTGAAAAACTGAGGGTTCTAGAGGGGAGGGGAGTGGGGGGATGGATTTGCCTGGTGATGGGTATTAAAGAGGGCACGTTCTGTGTGGAGCACTGGGTGTTATGCACAAACAATGAATCATGGAACACTACATCCAAAACTAATGATGTAATGTATGGTGATTAACATAACAATAAAAAATTTAAAAAATATATATGATAGTCAACCAATAAGATAAACCACCCCAACAGAATACAGGATAAAAAAATCACAGGATCATCTCTGGAGATGTAGAAAAAGCATTTGACAAAATTCAACACTCTCATGACAAAAACACTCAACAAACTAGGAATAGGAGAAAATTTTCTCAATAAAGTTCATATAGGAAAAGCCTTAACTAACGTAATAATGGTGAAAAACTGAAAGGTTTTCCTTTTAGATCAATAACAAGGCAAGGATGCCCACTCTTATCAACATAGTACTAGAAGTTCTAGCAGAATAATCTTACAAAAAAAAAAAAGAAATAAAAGTCATTGAAATTGAAAAGGAATAAGTGAAAATATTTCTGCTTGCAAATGACATGATCTTATAGGTAAAAAAAAAAAGAAAAACTTGACTATACACACACACACGTTAGAACTAATGAATGAAAGAATGAATTTAATGAATTCAGTAAAGTTGCAGAATATAAAATCAAGATACAAAAATCAGTTGTCTTTCTATACACTAACAATGAATAATCCAAAAAAGAAGTTAAGAAAACAATCCCATTTACACTAGCATCAAAAAAAAAAAATATATTTCAGAAAAAACTTAACCAATAAAACAGAAGACTTGTACACTGAAAACTACAAAATATTGCTGAAAGAAACTGAAGAAGACACAAATAAATAGAAAGACATCATGGAGTGGAAGTTCCTGGATTGGAAGACTTAATATTGTTAAAGTATTAATATCCATACCACTCAAAGTGATCTACAGATTCAATGCAATTCTTATCAAAATTCCAATGGCATTTTTTACAGAAATAGAAAAAACAAGCCTAAAATCCATATGGAAGGACAGAGGACCCTGAATATCTAAACCAACTTTAAAAAGAACAAAGCTGGAGGCCACACACTTTCTGATTTCAAAACATTTCAAAACATATTACAAAGCTACAGTAATCAAAACAGTATGGTACTGGCATAAAGACAGGTATAGGCCAATGGAGCAAAATAAAGAGCCCAGAATAAACAAAATAAGCTCACACATATATAATCAATTGATCTTCAGCAAAGGTGCCAAGAGTACACAGTGGGGAAAGAATAAGTATCTTTGACAAATGATGTTGGGAAAACTGGATATTCACATGCAAAAGAATCACATTTAACCCTTATCTTACACCATATACAAAACAACTAAAAATGGATTAAAGTCTTAGACATAAGACTTGAAACTATAAAACTCTGAGAAAAAAACATAGGGGAAGAACCATAATACTGTCTTGGCAAATATTTTTTGGATATGATGCCAAAAGCACAGACAACAAAAGCAAAAGTAGAAAAGTGAGACTACATCAAACTAAAAAGCTTCTTCATAGCAAAGGAAATGATCAATAGTGAAAAGGCAATCTACAGAATAGGAGAAAATATTTGCAATTCATGTATCTAATTAAGGGTTAATATCCATAATAGATAAGGAACTCACATAATGTGATAACAAAAAAACCCCTATTTTTAAAAGTACTCAAATAGGTATTTCTCCAAAAAAGACATACAAATGGCCAACAAACGTATAAAAAAATGCTCAACATCATCCATCATCAAGGAAATGCAAATCAGAACCACAGAAGCTATCTTCCTTCTCCTAATGTCCTCCATGCTATTCCTTATGTTCCACAAATAAGTGAAACCATATGATAATTGACTTTCTCTGCTTGACTTATTTCACTTAGCAAAATCTCCTCCAGTCCCATCCATGTTGATGTAAAAGTTGGGGGGTGGGTTAGCCCGGTGATGGGTATTAAGGAGGGCATGTACTGCATGAAGCACTGGGTGTTATACAAAAACAATGAATCGTGGATCACTACATCAAAAACTAATGGTGTATTGTATGGTGACTAACATAACATAATAAAATAAAATAACATTTTTAAAAAAAAAACCACAGAAGCTAACAACTTCATACCTTAGGAGTAAGGTGTTATTAGAAGGGCTATTGTCAAAATAGTAATAATAATAAGTGTTGAGGATGTGGGAGAAATTGGAACCCTTGTGCACTGTTGGGAATATAAAATCGTGCAGTTAATATGGAAAATAATATGGGAATTCCTCAAAATATTAAAAATAGAGCTACCATATAATTTAGCACTCTCACTTGCTGGGTATTTATTGACATGAATTGAAATCAGAATCTTGAAGAGATATTTGTACTCCCATGTAAATTACAGCATTATTTACAATAGCCAAGGTGTAGAAGCAACTTAAAAGTCTATAGACAGATAAATAGATAATGAAAAAATATATATTTTTTCCGTGTGTATGCACACACACACACACACACACACACACACACACACAATGGGATCCTATTCAGCCTTAAAAGAGAGGGAAATCCTGTCATATGTGACAACATGGATGAAACTTGAGCACATTATGCTAATTACAAAAAGCCAGTCATGGGGTGCCTTGGTGGCTCAGTCAGTTAAGCATCTGCCTTCAGCTCAGGTCATGATCCTGGGGTTCTAGGATAGAGCCACACGTTAGGCTCCCTGATGAGTAGGGAACCTGCTTCTCCCTCTCCCTTTGCAGCTCCCCCTGCTTGTGCTCTCTTTCTCTCTTTCTCTGTCAAATAAATAAATAAAATCTTTAAAATAAATAAATAAAATAAAATAAACCAGTCACAGAAGGACAAATGTTGCATGATTCCACTTACACAAAGCATCTAAAGTAGTTAAAATAATAGAGCCATAAAATAGAATGGTGGTTGCCAGGGTCTGGGAACTAGGAGAAATGGGGAGTTGCTGTTCAATGTGTAAAACATTTTAGTTAGATGAGAAAAAGAAAATACTATAATAAATTAAAATGGAATTTTAAAAAATGTTCAAGTAACAGGAAGTCGGGAAAAAGCAAATAAACAAAAAGTATAAACAATAAAATGGCATAATTAATCCTTAATATAATGGTAATTACATTAAATGTAAATGGTATAGCACACAAATTAAAAGACAGATTGGCAGACGGAACTAAAAAATATGACCCAACTATATGGTATCTATAAGAAACTTCCTTCAACTATAACAGTATAGATAGGTTCAAAGTAAAAAGATGGAAAAAGTTATACTATGTTAAGATGAATCAAAAGAAAGCAGAAATGCTATGTTAATATAACTTCAGAGCCAAGAAAGTTACCAGTGACAGAGAGTGACATAATGATAAAAAGGCAATTCACAAAACATAGTAACCCTACATATATATACATCTTATTTGATGGTGCAAAATATGCAAAGCAAAAATTGCAGAATAGAAAGGAGAAATAGACACATCCACAAGTATAGCTGGAGACTTCAACACCTCTGTCAGTAATTGATAGAGCAAGCAGGCAGAAAATCAGTAAAGATATAGATGACCTGAATAGCACTATTAACGCAGTCTAATTGACATTTATAGAATACTCTACCTAACAGACATTCACCAAAAGAGACCATATTATAGACCATAAAAGAGATATCAAAAAATTATTTTTTAAAGATTTATTTATTTATTTATTCATTCATTTATTTATGAAAGAGAGAGAGCACAAGCAGGGGGAGTGGAAGAGGGAGAAGCAGCCTCCCTGTGGAGCAAGGAGTCCGATGTGGGGCTCAAACCCAGGACCCTGGGATCATGACCTGAGCCAAAGGCAGATGCTTAACGGACTGAGCCACCCAGGTGCCTCAAGATGTCAACAAATTTAAAATAATTGAAACCATACAGATATGTTCTTTAACCATAATGGAATCAATATAGAAAAAATCATAAAAATAACAGTCAATCCCATTTACAATTGCACCCCAAACCCCATAAGATACCTGGGAATAAATCTAACCAAAGAGGCAAAGAATCTGTACTCAGAAAACTATAAAATACTCATGAAAGAAATTGAGGAAGACACAAAGAAATGGAAAAACGTTCCATGCTCATGGATTGGAAGAACAAACATTGTGAAGATGTCAATGCTACCTAGAGCAATCTATACATTCAATGCAATCCTTATCAAAATACCATCAACTTTTTTCAAAAATGGAACAAATAATCCTAAAATTTGTATGGAACCAGAAAAGACCCCGAATAGCCAGAGGAATGTTGAAAAAGAAAAGTAAAGCCGGTGGCATCACAATTCTGGACTTCAAGCTCTATTACAAAGCTGTCATCATCAAGACAGTACGGTACTGGCACAAAAACAGACACATAGATCAATGGAACAGAATAGAGAGCCTGGAAATGGACCCTCAACTCTATGGTCAACTCATCTTTGACAAAGCAGGAAAGAATGTCCAATGGAAAAAAGACAGTCTCTTCAACAAATGGTGCTGGGAAAATTGGACAGCCACATGCAGAAGAATGAAACTGGACCATTTCCTTACACCACACACAAAAATAGACTCCAAATGGTTGAATGACCTAAACGTGAGACAGGAGTCCATCAAAATCCTAAAGGAGAACACAGGCAGCAACCTCTTTGACCTCAGCCGCAGCAACTTCTTCCTAGAAACATCACCAAAGGCAAGGGAAGCAAGGGCAAACATGAACCATTGGGACTTCATCAAGATTAAAAGCTTTTACACAGCAAAAGAAACAGTCCACAAAACCAAAAGACAACTGACAGAATGGGAGAAGATATTTGCAAATGACACATCAGATAAAGGGCTAGTTTCCAAAATCTATAAACAACTTATCAAACTCAACACCCAGAACAAGTAATCCAATCAAGAAATGGGCAGAAGACATGAACAGACATTTTTCCAAAGAAGACATCCAAATGGCCAAAAGACACACGAAAAAGTGCTCAACATCGGTCGGCATCAGGGAAATCCAAATCAAAACCTCTAGATACCACCTCACACCAGTCAGAATGCCTAAAATAAACAAGTCAGGAAACAACAGATGTTGGTGAGGATGCAGAGAAAGGGGAACCCTCCTACACTGTTGGTGGGAATGCAAGGTGGTGCAACCCCTCTGGAAAACAGTATGGAGGTTCCTCAAAAAGTTGAAAATAGAGCTACCATATGATCCAGCAATTGCACTACTGGATATTTACCCCAAAGATACAAACGTAGGGATCCGAAGGGGTACATGCACCCCAATGTTTATAGCAGCAATGTCCACAATAGCTAAACTATGGAAAAAGCCAAGCTGTCCACCGACAGATGAATGGATAAAGAAGAAGTGGTATATGTATACAATGGAATATTATGCAGCCATCAAAAGGAATGAAATCTTGCCATTTGCAACGACGTGGATGGAACTGGAGGGTGTTATGCTGAGCAAAATAAGTTAATCAGAGAAAGACATGTATCATATGATCTCACTGATATGAGGAATTCTTAATCCCAGGAAACAAACCGAGGGGTGCTAGAGTGGTAGGGGGGTGGGAGGGATGGGTGGCTGGGTGATAGACATTCGGGAGGGTATGTGCTATGGTGAGCACTGTGAATTGTGCAAGAGTGTTGAATCACAGACCTGTACCTCTGAAACAAATAATACATTATATGTTAAATAAAAGAAGATAGTAGGAAGGGAAAAATGAAAGGGGGGAAATCGGAGGGGGAGACAAATGGAGTCCATGAGAGACTATGGACTCTGAGAAACAAACTAAGGGTTCTAGAGGGGAGGGGGGGTGGGGGGATGGGTTAGCCTGGTGGTGGGTATTAAAGAGGGCACGTACTGAATGGAGCACTGGGTGTTATATGCAACCAATGAACCATGGAACACTACCTCAAAAACTAATGATGTAATGTATGGTGATTAACATAACATAATTAAAAAAACAGAAAATTCCCCCAAACACTGGAAAACTAAACAATACCCTCTAAATAATTCATTGGTCAGAGAGGTACATTGAAATGAATGAAATAAAATAAACATATCAAAATTTGTGGGAGGCAGCTAGGAGGAAATTTATAGCATAAATGTTTATTTTTACAAAGTGCAAAAGTCTCAAATCAATAATATATGATCCTACCACAAGAAATAAAAAACAGAAGAGTAAAATATATCCAAAGCAAGCATAAGGATAGAAATAGTAAAGATATGAGCAAAAACCAATAAAATCGAAAACAGAAAAAACATTACAGAAAATCAATGAAACAAAAACTTATTTCAAAAATAACAATATTATAACAATAAAATTATAATATTAAACATTTTATAATTATATAGTAAAACAACACAAAAACTTATAAGATTTCTATACAGAAAAAGAAACTCTACCTTAATCAAAGTTTAAAATATAAAACTGGGCGGGGCGCCTGGGTGGCTCAGTCATTAAGCATCTGCCTTCGGCTCAGGTCATGATCCCAGGGTCCTGGGATTGAGCCCGGCATCGGGCTCCCTGCTCAGCGGGGAGCCTGCTTCTCCTTCTCCCACTCTCCCTGCTTGTGTTCCCTCTCTCGCTGTCTCTCTCTCTGTCAAAAAATAAAAATCTTTAAAAAATAAATAAATAAATAAATGGGCAAAAGAAAACGAAAAACAATTCACAGAAAACCAAAAATGTCTTTAAATACGACAACTGTAAAACCAAGATCAAGAGGCTTCATAATACATTACATGCACAAAAACATGTGAAAAATCACCCTCATATATTGTTGGTGGAGGTGTAAAGTCTTTGAAGTCACTTTTTTTTTTTTTTTGCCCAGCAACTCTGGTTTGATGAATTAATCTTGCAGATATACTACACATATTTTCAAAGGTTTATGTGCAAAGATATTTATTGCATATTGTTGCAGTAGCAAAAGATGGAAAACAACCTAAATATCTATTAATAGAGGACTGATTCTATTTTTGTGTATTCATACTACAAAATACCATGCCATCTTTAATCAAAGAATAAGATATCTCTATATCATCTGATGTGGTGGATTGAATACATGTTCAAAAATTCTTGTCACTCCAGACAAAAGTCTCAAAATGTGTGCTACCACCGCTTCAACCTAGCCGGGGCTTTGGGACTGCTTTAATGAATAGAATGCAGCAGAAATGATGGTGCATGACTTCAGAAGCTAGTTTAGAAAAGATCATGGAGCTTCTGCTGGTTTCCCTTAAAACAATTGCTCTAGGAGCATTTAGTCACCATGCATGAAGTCTGGCTACCATGAAGCCAAAATAATGGGGAGAGGGAGGAGAGAGGGAAGAGAAGAGTGGAAAAAGAGGGACAGAGACAGAGACACAGACAGAGAGAGAAGGACATATGCCTGAGGAGGAATCAGTCCTTGTCCCCCAGTGCCAGATATAGAAGCCTTTGAGAAAGAAAACTATTCCACCCCAAATCACCTTCTGATAGCAACCACATAAGGGATCTTGAGTGCAGACTGCCTACTGGAGTCCAGTCAGTCCCAGATCCATGATTATAATAAATTACTGTTATTGTTTTATGTCACTCTTTTGAGGTTTTCTCCTATGCCTGAAGAGATAACTGGAATAGCTGATACAGAACATTCTCCAAAGTATAACTTTAAGTGAAAAAATTAAGGTGCAGAACAGTGTGTACAGTGAACTACTTTTTATGTTTTTCCAAAGGCATGT
Organism: Eumetopias jubatus; assembly: GCF_037043125.1. Taxonomy (NCBI): domain Eukaryota; kingdom Metazoa; phylum Chordata; class Mammalia; order Carnivora; family Otariidae; genus Eumetopias; species Eumetopias jubatus. The sequence continues at coordinate 18,112,626 of NW_028274817.1, read as the reverse complement.
CTTTATGTATTTATAACATAGAAGTCTGAACAAAAATGCATAAGAATAGTTAGTTGCCTCTTTGGAGGAAAAATAGAGGACTAGAGACAGGTGGAGGGGAGAGAAATGTTTAACTGTATAACACTTACTACCATTTAAAAATTCTTTATCATATGCATGTGGTATTTAAAAATAATTTTTAAATTTACTTTGTATCATATGAAGCAAAGATAGAATTTGTTTAAAAGTAGAACTCACTTTTATGAAGCAAACATTCCATTATTTCTTTCTGGTTAGAAATGTCAGTCTCAGAGAGTCTTTCCATGGTTTCTAAAAGTACATTATAATAACACCTAGTCAGAACTAGATAGACTGATCCTTTTTAAAAATAACAACCTTATTTCTTTAAGATTTTATTTATTTATTTCAGAGAGAGAGAGAGAGAGAGAGAGCACGTGAGCATGAGCCAGGGGAGGGGCAGAGGGAAAGGGAGAAGCAGACTCCCTGCTGAGTAGTGACCCCCCCCCCAAACGCCAGGGCTCAATCCCAGAATCCTGGGATCATGACCTGAGGTGAAGGCAGACGCTTAACCAACTGAGCCACCCAGGTGCCCCCTAAATAACAACCTTATATAGACAAAACTCACATATTTAGATATAACTCTGCTATTTAAATTGTAAAATTCAATGATTTTTACTATATTATCAGAGTTATGCAACCATCATCACACACAGTTTTTAGAATATTTTCATCATCCGTCCCTGAAATCCTTGTAGCCATTAGCAGTTACTCTTGATTCTACTCTCCCCTAGCCCCTGACAACCACTAATATAATTTTTGTCTCTATAGATTTACCCATTCTGGACATTTCATTTAAATGGAATCATAACATACATGGTCTTCTGTGACTGACTTCTTTTGTTTAGTATAATGATTTCAAGATTCATCCATGTCGTAGCACTTATCAGTACTTCATTTTTTTTATTGCCGAATAATATTCTATTATATGGATATATCACATTTTGTTTATCCATCCATTTGATGGACATTTGGGCCATTTCTGCACTTTGGCTATTATGCCCATGAATAGCACTGCTATGAACATTCGTGTACAAGTTTATGCATAGATATATGTTTTGAATTATCTTAGATATATACCTAGGAGTAGAATTCCTGGTTTATATTATAATTCTGTTGCAACTTTTGAGAGACTGCCAGACTGTTTTCCAAAGTGATGAAACCATTCTACATCCCATTAGGAAGGTATGAGAATTCCAATGTCTCCACATTCTTACCATTACTTATTATCATATGTCTGTTTAATTATAACCAACCTAGTGTGTGTAGAGTGATATATCTCATGTATCTTTATATATTCTGGATATTTAGATGAGACCATTATCGGACATACAATTTGCAATTTTTTTCTCTCATTCTATGGATTGCCTTTTCTTTTTTTTTCTCTTTTTTCAAGTTTTTATTTAAATTCCAGTTAGTTAACATAAAGTGTAGTATTGGTTTCTGGAGTAGAATTTAGTGATTCATCACTTACACACAACACCCAGTGCTCATCACAACAAGTGCCTTTTCACTTTCTGTTAATGTATAGTAAATTTTTTTCTGTTGATGTAGTAAATTATACTGATTGCTTTCTAAATTAATTTTAATGATTTATTTGATAATTGTGCTTATTAAAAGTTAGAACTAATAGTATAAGAGATTAGGACTGCAGACTCTGAACTCATACATACCTGAATTTTGTTCATGATATTAATAGATTCTTTCCTACCAACAAACTAGAAAGTAATTTTGTTTAGATATCTATCCTTCTGAAATGTTCACCCAACCATAGTTTTAACGGAAATCTTCATTATTCTAAGCCAGTCATACTGACTTGATACATACTGTCATTGACTGCTAAGAGTGACAGAGTAACAGTTCTTCTTATTTTTTTTTGAAGATTTTATTTATTTGACAGAGAGAGACACAGCGAGAGAGGGAACACAAGCAGGGGGAGTGGAGAGGGAGAAGCAGGCTTCCTGCCGAGCAGGGAGCCCGACGCGGGGCTCGATTCCAGGACCCTGGGATCATGACCTGAGCCAAAAGCAGACGCTTAACGACTGAGCCACCCAGGTGCCCCCAGTTCTTATTATTTTAACAGATTTATTGAAGTATAACTCAAATGCCGTATAATGTGCTCATTTAAAGTGTACAATTCATTGATTTTTAGTATATTCACAGTTGTGCAACTATCACCACAATGTACTTTTAGTACATTCTCACCACCCCAAAAAGAAATCCTGTATACATATGTCAGTCCCAATTCCATCTCCCCAACCCCCCAGCCTCTGGCAACAATGAATCTACTTTCTGTCTCTATAGATTTACCTATTGCGGACATTTCATATAAGTGGAATTGTACAATATGCAGCCTTTTGTATCTGGCTCCTTTCATTTAGTATGATGCTTTCAGGGTTCATCTATGCTGTAACTTGTATCAGTACTTCCAACCTTCTTAAAGCTGAATACTATTGCATTGTATGTATATACCACATTTTGTTTATTCATTATCCATTGATGGACACTTGGGTAGTTTTATCTTTTTGTCTTTTATAGGTAATGTTTCTATGAAACTCCATGTACAAGTTTTTGTGTGGATATATACTTTCATTTTACTGTATGACTTAGAAGTGCAAATGCTGGGTCATATGGTAACTCTATGTTTAACCTATTGAGAAACTATTTTTCACAGTGACTATACCATTTTTAGATTCCCATCAGCAGTTTATGAAGTTTCCAATTTCTCCACATCCTTGCCAATAAACTGATTGTTAAAGGAATTAACATGGACCTTGACACAAAGGGAAGTCATGAGAAAGAGAAGTGGTGAAGGGATCAGGAAACAGACAAAAAGGATAAGAAGGCTGGTGGTTTCAAAGAAACCAAGACTTCAAGAAGTTTAGATATTAAGCCTGTCTAGATTCAAAACCCCTGCTCTTTCCACTATATTATTTCTATATAAGAAACAGAAGATAGAAATGAGGGAAAAGTGAGGTTAGAGAATAAAAATAAGAAAATGACTAATGAGATTATCCTTTTTCTATTGAAGCAGAAATAACAAAGTCCCCATTTAGCCACTGGACATGGGAAATCATATATGACTTTTGAAGAATGAATGATTCATCCTTTTTCCTGGTTTGAAGCTATGCTTTCTCATCTGTTACTACCTTGCCACTAACACCTCCAATCAGGTACAAAGGAGTAGCAACATCTCATCCAAGATCTCGCTTCTCCCTTCTTGGGATTTCCCACTCACATGAGCTGTATGGTTTGGAAAATGCCTTGCTTATATTCCTGGAGCCTGAGACTAGAATATCACGGGCTTAATGTTGGGAGATATTACACGTGGTATTTATGTCTTGTGAGTAAGGAAGTGGAGGTCATATCCTCCAGTTAAGAAATATTTTAATTTGGAGCGCCTGGGTGGCTCAGTCGTTAAGCATCTGCCTTCGGCTCAGGTCATGATCCCAGGATCTTGGGATCGCGCCCTGCGTCAGGCTCCCTGCTCAGCGGGGAGCCTGCTTCTCCCTCTCCCACTCCCCCTGCTTGTGTTCCCTCTCTCTCTGTGTCTCTCTCTATCAAATAAATAAATAAAATCTTTAAAAAAAAGAATTATTTTAATTCCTCTGCCCACTGGATCTTTTTCATAGAACTGAGTTGCAAAATTTCCCAAAGTTTTCTCCTGTTAGTGGTCATTGTTATTGCTTCTTGTTTTCTCCACTGTGTAAATAAAGACCTACAGCCTGGCATTTTCCTTAAGTATAAGTTTTACTAGTAGTGGCAATTTTTCATGAAATACCTTTTGTGTAGCATTATCTTATTGAGCTCCCACAATAATCCAGAAAGAAAGAAACTGTGATTACCTCTGGGTTATATATGAGGAAACTGAGGCTATATTGCCTTTGGCTTGATCAGAAGATCAAGTTAAAGATAAGTATATATTGTTGGACAAACCAAAGAACTCTTAACTCTCAAGAAAATACCTATTGGAAGTGGGTGGAAAGGAGGGTGGGTGGATGTAGGGTTTTCAATGCTGGCAATTATCAAGTAGACTGGAAACAGCCACTTATCCAGATGGTTTAGACTAATGATTCCCAGCATGTTCCATGGTATGACACACTAATTTTTTATAATTTTACTAATTCCCCAAAGCAATATGTGGGTTCTTAAAAGTAATTAAAGTAAAATTAAATATTATGTTAATTTAACATTGCTTTAAATTAATTTTAAATGATATGAATTTGTCTTACGCCTTGGGATAACTACAAATTGTCTATCCTGATTTTGTGAAAACTCAGAGTATTATTAAGAACTGAAACTAGAGGACTGAATCAGAATACGTATCAGATCCCTGAGTTTGTATCTTAGGAGGTCTGTCCCAGATGCATTTTGGGAACTATGGAAAGAAATTCCAGTGTGCTGGCAAAGTTCCTTCTAAGGATAACTGATACTCCTCAAATTTACCTTTATTTTAGCCCTTTCTTTGGACTACTCATACTCCTCTGTACTATTGCTGTAGTAGGGAAATTGGCTAGTCATCTTCATTGGGGTCAGTCCCCATTTATCTCTTAGTCCTGCTTAAATTTCTCCATTCATTGTGCACATGGCCAGGGTCTTGTCCAACATGTTTTCCAAGCACCAGGGGGAGCATCAACTCCAGTGTCTTTACCAGCCCGTATATTCTACCTTCTGTTCTGCAACTTCCACTACTGATAAATTTTGTGATATTCCTCCTTTGGTCGAGGTGGTAGGTTTTCCTCCTTCTCTGTGACTTGGAAGCCTTTAATTCCCTCTGCAGTGCAGCCACAAACATTCATCATCCTTACCATCCTTACCATCATTACCTTGGCTCCAGGGCAAGCACACGTCCTTCTTACCCTGGCCTCCCACTTGATTGCTCTCAGCCTAGGTTACAGAACTAGGACTCTTATCTGCTTTCCCACCTTCATCCATAGGATGGACACTCACTGAGTTAGCACAGGCTAATTATACTGCTCTACACCAAGATATTATGCACATTAAACTCCAAAATCTGAGGGATGATGTCTGGTAAATTCTTTCAGAACATCAGCCCTTTCTTTTTTCTACCCATTCAAATGAAAGTTTCATTTAAAGCCTTTGTGTTCACATGAGATTTGATCATAGAAGATAATTCTTCCTAGTAACTTCATTTAGACTAGGCTCCTATTTATGCATTTAACAAAATGCAGTCAGATTCCAAATTGTGTATTTTATTTCTTGCTTTGAGCACATTGATAGAAGCCATTGTTAGCTATATGTTCTTTCTATCAGTCCTTTCAAAGTTCTTTGTTAACCTGAAACCATAAAAATCCTAGAGGAGAACAGAGGCAGTAACCTCTTTGACATCGGGCACAGAAAATTCTTTCTAGATATGTCTCCTAGGGGAAGGGAAACAAAAGCAAAAATAAACTATTGGGATTACATCAAAGTAAAAAGCTTCTACACAGTGAAGGAAACAATCAAGAAAACTAAAAGGCAACCTACTAAATGGGAGAAGATATTCGCAAATGACATATCTGATAAAGGGTTAGTATCCAAAATATATAAAGAACTTATAAAACAACATCCAAAAAAAAGGAATAATCCAATTTAAAAATGGGCAGAAGACATGAATAGACATTTTTCCAAAGAAGACATCCAGATGGCAATCAAACATGTGAAATGTTCAACATCACTTATCCTCAGGGAAATGCAAATCAAAACTACAATTATTATCACCTCACACCTGTCAGAATGACTAAAATTAACAACACAGGAAACAACAGGTGTTGGCAAGGATGCAGAGAAAGGGGGAACCCTCTTGCACTGTTGGTGGGGAGGCATACTGTTGCAGCCACTGTGGAAAACAGGATGGAGTTTCCTCAAAAACTTAAAAATAGAACTACCCAATGATCCAGCAATCGTACTACTAGGTATTTACCCAAAGAATACAGAAGTACCAATTCAAAAAGATATATGCACCCCAATGCTTGTATCAGCATTATCTCCAATAGCCAAATTATGGAAAGTGTTCATTGACTGATGAATGGATAAAAAAGAGGTGTTGTATATATGTATAAGAATATTACTCAGCCATAAAAAGAATGAAATTTTGCCATTTGCAACAATATAGATGGAGATAGAGAGTATAATGCTAAGCAAAATAAGTCAGAGAAAGATAAATACCACATGACTTCATTCATATGTGGAATTTAAGAAACAAAGCAAATGAGCCTAGGGGGAAAAAAGAGAGAGGTAAACCAAAAAACAGACTCTTAACCATAGAGAACAAACTGATGGTTACCAGAGGGGAGGTGGGTGGAGGGATGGGTGAAATAGGTGATGGGGGGACAGGGAGGAGCAAGATGGCAGAAGACAGGAAGACCTAAATTTCGTCTGGTCCCAGGAATTCAGCTAGTTATCAAACCATTCTGAACACCTACAAACTCAACAGGAGATCAAAGAAAAGAATAGCAGCAACTCTATGGACAGAAAAGTGACCACTTTCTGGAAGGGAGGACGTGCAGAAAAGTGAATCCAAGGTAATATTTGGGACGATAGACCATGGGGAGAGGGAGCCTCCCTCGGGGGCTACCGGAAAGTGATAGAGCTGTGGAACACAAAATCAGAACTTTTAGAAGTCTGCTCTGCTGAAGGATGTTGCTCCAGTGGCCAAGAGGGGGTTGGAACCCTCACTGGGACAGTGTGATCTCAGGACCCTCGGGGTCACAGAAAGACTGGGGGTGCCTGAGTGTGGCAGAGCTCCCAAATATCAGAGCAGGGAAGCTTGCTGCAAAGACGGAGCCAAGGAGTGTGCCCTCAGCTTGGGGCTGCCATAAACCGTGATCTGAGGCACAGTGGGCCACTACTCTTCGAGCAGGGACACAACAAGTGGCAGATCCGGGGAGACTCCCCTACCTCCCCTGGGAGGAGTGGCATACGAGCACACCACAGGAATCTGCTGGGTTTGGAAACTCCAAACGGGGTCAGGTGCCAGAGATAGAAATGCTTGGTCACAGGCCAGGTGAGCACGGAGTATGGCCAGAGACCAGGGAGATAGGAGTAATTGACTGCTTTTCTCTGGGCTCACTGAGGAGTGGGGCCCCGAGCTCTCGGCTTCTCCAGGGCCAGAGATTGGGAGGTCGCGATTTTCATTCTCGTCCTCCAAAGCCTAATGGAAAGCTTCCAGGGAACAAAAGCTACGGTGAGCAAACCCCAGCAGATTACAGCCTGGCCCCTGGCAAGGGTGGTGCAATTCCACCTCCGGCAAAGACATTTGGGAATCACTGCAACAGGCTTCTCCCCCAGAAGATCAGCAAGAACAGCCAGCCAAGACCAAGTTTACCAATCAATGAGAATTGCAAAACTCCAGTGCTAGGGGAATACAGCACATAGAATTCATGGCTTTTTCCCCATGATTCTTTAGTCTTTCAATTTCAATTTTTAATTTTCTTTATTTTTCCTTTTTCTAATTCTTTTTTTTTAATTTTTCTTCTTTTCTTTTTCAACCAACATCTTATCAATTCCTTTTTTACAATCTTTTTTTTCTCACTCTTACAGTCATGTTCTATCCCTTCATTGTACTTAACCTTATTTTTTGTGTATATATATATATATATATATATATATATATATATATATATATATATAACTTTTTCTTTCTTTAAAATTTTCGGATACAGATTCTTCTAACAGACCAAAATATACCCTAAATCTAGTGTATGGCTTTGTTCTCATCTCCCGCCTGATCACATTCTCTCCCTTTATTTTTTAATTTATTTTCTTTCTTTTTTCAAACAACTTCTTATCAATTCCTTTTTAAAAATCTTTTTTAATTTTCATCTTTACAGTCATATTCCATCCCTTCATCATATTTACCATTAGTTTTATATATATAAGTTTTTCTTTCTTTAAAATTTTGGGAAGCAGTTTCTTCTCACAGACCAAAATACACCCAAAATCTAGTGTGTGGCTCTGTTCTATTCACCAGCCTAGTCATATTTTTTTTTTCCTTTTCTCCCCAGTTTTGGGTCTCTTCTGATTTGTTTAGTGTATATTTTTCTGGGGTCTTTATTACCTTCTTAGCATTTTGTTCTCTCATTCATATATTCTTCTCTGGACAAAATGACAAGATGGAAAAACTCACTTCAAAAAAAAAGAACAAGAGGCAGTACCGACTGCCAGGGACCTAATCAATATGGACATTAGTAAGATATCGGAACTAGAGTTCAGAATGACGATGATAAAGATACTAGCTGGGCTTGAAAACAGCATAGAAGATATTAGAGAATCCCTTTCTGGAGAAATAAAAGAACTAAAATCTAACCAAGTCGAAATCAAAAAGGCTATTAATGAGGTGCAATAAAAAACGGAGGCTCTAGCTGCTAGGATAAATGAGGCAGAAGAGAGAATTAGTGATATAGAAGACCAAATGATGGAGAATAAAGAAGCTGAGAAAGAGAGAAAAACAACTACTCTACTATACACAAGGGGAGAATTTGAGAGATAAGTGATACCATAAGACAAAACAATATTAGAATAATTGGGATCCCAGAAGAAGAAGAAAGAGAGAGAGGGGCAGAAGGGTATATTGGAGCAAATTATAGTGGAGAATTTCCCTAATTTGGGGAAGGAAACAGGCATCAAAATCCAGGAGGCACAAAGAACCCCCCTTAAAATCAATAAAATCAATAAAAATAGGTCAACACCCCAACATCTAATAGTAAAACTAACAAGTCTCAGAGACAAAGAGAAAATCCTGAAAGCAGCTCGGGACAAGAGGTCTGTAACCTACAACGGTAGAAACATTACATTGGCAGCAGACCTATCCACAGAGACCTGGCAGGCCAGAAAGGACTGGCATGGTATCTTCAGAGCACTAAATGAGAAAAATATGCAGCCAAGAATACTGTATCTAGCTAAGCTGTCATTGAAAATAGAAGGAGAGGTAAAAAGCTTCCGGGACAAACAAAAACTAAAAGAATTTGTGAACACCAAACCAGCCCTACAAGAAATATTGAAAGGGGTCCTATAAGCAAAGAGAGAGTCTAAAAGTAACAGAGACCAGAAAGGAACACAGACAATACACAGCAACAGTCACCTTAAAGGCAATACAATGGCACTAAATTCATATCTTTCAATAGTTACCCTGAATGTAAATGGGTTAAATGCCCCAATCAAAAGACACTGGGTATTGGATTGGATAAGAAAACAAGACCCATCGATATGCTGTCTGCAAGAGACTCATTTTAGACCCAATGACACCCAGATTTAAAGTGAGGGGGTGGAAAACCATTTACCATGCTAATGGACATCAAAAGAAAGCTGGAGTGGCAATCCTTATATCAGACAAATTATATTTTAAACCAAATACTATAGTAAGAGATGAGGAAGGGCACTATATCATACTTAATGGGTTTATCCAACAAGAAGATATAACAATTTTAAATCTTTGCCCCTAACATGGGAGCAGCCAATTACATACAACTAATAACAAAATCAAAGAAATACATCAACAATAATAGAATAATAGTAGGGGACTTTAACACCCCCCTCACTGAAATGGACAGCTCATCTAAGCAAAAGATCAACAAGGAAATAAAGGCTTTAAATCACACACTGGACCAGATTGACTTCACAGATATATTCAGAACATTCCATCCCAAAGCAACAGAATACACATTCTTCTCTAGTGCCCATGGAACATTCTTCAGAATAGATTACATGTTGGGTCACAAATCAGGTCTCAACTGGTACCAAAAGATTGGGCTCATTCCCTGCATATTTTCGGACCACAATGCTTTGAAACTAGAACTCAATCACAAGAGGAAAGTTGGAAAGAACACAACTACATCCTACTAAAGAATGAATGGGTCAACCAGGAAACTAAAGAAGAATTTTAAAAATTCATGGAAACAAGTGAGAATGAAAACACAACTGTTCAAAATCCTTGGGATGCAGCAAAGGTGGTCCTAAGAGCAAAGTGTATAGCAATACAAGCCTTTCTCAAGAAACAAGAAAGTTCTCAAATACACAACCTAACCCTACATCTAAAGGAGCTGGAGAAAGAAGAGCAAATAAAACCCAAACCTAGCAGAAGAGAAATAATAAAGATCAGAGCAGAAATCAATGAAATAGAAACCAAAAGAAGAGTAGAACAGATCAATGAAACTAAGAGCTGGTTCTTTGAAAGAATTAATGTGATTGATAATCCCCGGGCCAGACTTATCAAATGAAAAGAGAAAGGACCCAAATAAATAAAATCATGACTGAAAGAGGAGAGATCACAACCAACACCAAAGAAATACAAACAATTATAAGAATATATTATGAGCAACTATATGCCAGCAAATTAGATAATCTGGAAGATATGGATGCATTCCTAGAGATGTATAAACTACCAAAAATGAACCAGGAAGAAATAGAAAACCTGAACAGATCCATAACCACTAAGGAAATTGAAGTAATAAAAAATCTTCAACAAAGAGCCCAAGGCCAGATGGCTTCCCAGGGGAATTCTACCAAACATTTAAAGAAGAATTAATACCTATTCTTCTGAAACTGTTCCAAAAAGTAGAAATGGAAGGAAAACTTCCAAGCTCATTTTATGAGGCCAGCATTACCTTGATCCCAAAACCAGACAAAGACCCCATCAAAAAGGAGAATTACAGACTAATATCCCTGATGAACATGGATGCAAAAATTCTCACCAGAATACTAGCCAATAGGATCCAACTGTACATTAAAAGGATTATTCACCACGCACCAGAGTGGGATTCACCACCCACCAAGTGGGATTTATTCCTGGGCTGCAAGTTTGGTTCAATATCCGCAAATCAATCAATGTGATACAATACATTAATAAAAGAAAGAACAAGAACCATATGACCCTCTCAATAGATGCAGAAAAAGCATTTGACAAAGTAGAACATCCTTTCTTGATTAAAACTCCTCAGAGTGTAGGGATAGAGGGTACATACCTCAATATCATAAAAGGCATCTTTGAAAAACCCACAGCAAATATCATTCTCAATGGGGAGAAACTGAGAACTTTTCCTCTAAGGTCAGGAACATGGCAGGGATGTCCACTATCACCACTGCTATTCAACATAGTGCTAGAAGTCCTAGCAGACAACAAAAAGAAATAAAAGGCATCCGAATCAGCAAAGAAGAAGTCAAACTCTGACTTTTTGCAAATGATATGATTGTTTATGTGGAAAACCCAAAAGACTCCACCCCAAAACTGCTAGATCTCATACAGGAATTCAGTAAAGTGGCAGGATATAAAATCAATGCACAGAAATCAGTGGCACTTCTATACACCAACAATAAGACAGAAGAAAGAGAAATGAAGGAGTCGATCCCATTTACAATTGCACCCAAAACTATAAGATACCTAGGAATAACTCTAACCAAAGAGGCAAAGAATCTATTCAGAAAACTACAGAATACTCATAAAAGAAATTGAGGAAGACACAAAGAAATGGAAAAACATTCCATGCTCGTGGAAAATGTCTATTCTACCTAGAGCAATCTACACATTCAATGCAATCCTTATCAAAATACCATCCACTTTTTTCAAAGAAATGGAACAAATAATCCTAAAATTTGTATGGAACCAGAAAAGACCCCGAATAGCCAGAGGAATGTTGAAAAAGAAAAGCAAAGCTGGTGGCATCACAATTCCAGACTTCAAGCTCTATTACAAAGCTGTCATCATCAAGAGAGTATGGTACTGGCACAAAAACAGACATATAGATCAATGGAATAGAATGGAGAGCCCAGAAATGGACTCTCAACTCTATGGTCAACTCATCTTCAACAAAGGAGGAAAGAATGCCCAATGGAAAAAAGACAGTCTCTTCAACAAGCCGTGTTGGGAAAATTGGACAGCCACATGCAGAAGAATGAAACTGGACCATTTCCTTACACCACACACAAAAATAGACTCAAAATGGTTGAAAGACCTAAATGTGAGACAGGAATCCATCAAAATCCTTGAGGAGAACACAGGCAGCAACCTCTTCGACCTCAGCCTCAGCAACTTCTTCCTAGACGTATCACCAAAGGCAAGGGAAGTAAGCGCAAAAATACACTACTGGGACTTCATCAGGATCAAAAGCTTTTACACAGCAAAGGAAACAGTCAACAAAATCAAAAGACAACTGACAGAACAGGAGAAAATGTTTGCAAATGACATATCAGATAAAGTGCTACTATCTAAAATCCATAAAGAACTCATCAAACTCAACACCCAAAGAACAAATGATCCAATCAAGAAATAGGCAGAAGACATGAACACACATTTCTCCGAAGATGAAATCCAAATGGCCAACAGACACATGAAAAAGTGCTGAACATCGCTCGGCATCAGGGAAATCCAAATCAAAACCTCAAAGAGATACCACCTCACACCAGTCAGAATTGCTAAAACTAACAAGTGAGGAAACAACAGAATGTTGGCAAGGATGCAGAGAAAGGGGAACCCTCCTACACTGTTGGTGGGAATGCAAGGTGGTGCAGCCACTCTGGAAAACAGTATGGAGGTTCTTTAAAAATTTGAAAATAGAGCTACCCTATGACCCAGCAATTGCACTACTGGGTATTTACCCCAAAGATACAAATGTAGTGATCCGAAGAGGCACCTGCACCCCAATATCTATAGCAGCAATTCCACAATAGCCAAACTATGGATAGAGCCATGATGTCCATCAACAGACGAATGCATAAAGAAGATGTGGTATATATATATACAATGGAATATTATGCAACCATCAAAAAATGAAAATTGCCATTTGCAATGACGTGGATGGAACTAGAGGGTATTATGCTAAGTGAAATAAGTCAATCAGAGAAAGACAAGTATCATATGATCTCACTGATATGAGGAATTTGAGAAAAAAGACAGAGGATAATAGGGGAAGGGAGGGAAAATTGAAACAAACGAAACTAGATCGGGAGACAAACCATAAGAGACTCTTAATCTCAGGAAACAAACTGAGGGTTGCTGGAGTGGAGGGGGGTGGGAGGGATGAGGTGGCTGGGTGATGGACATTGGGAAGGGTATGTGCTATGGTGAGCACTGTGAATTGTGTAAGACTGATGAATCACAGACCTGTACCCCTGAAACAAATAATATATTATATTTATATTAAATAATATAAATAATATATTATTTATAATATATTAATAAAAAAATAAAGCTGAGTTGTGAGGGGGTAAAGGAGGCATATGGAAGCTTAAAGAAATTATGTTACATTATTTTCTCTTCTTCAGACTTGTATTTGGTAATCAAACCAAACCATCAGAGAGATGGATATTTATTTCTTTTTCTTTAAATTTCTTTATTGTTATGTTAATCACCATACATTATATCATTAGTTTTTGATGTAGTGTTCCATGATTCATTGTTTGTGCATAACACCCAGTGCTCCACGCAGAATGTGCCCTCTTTAATACCCATCACCAAGCTAACCCATCCCCCCACCCCTCTAGAACCCTCAGTTTGTTTTTCAGAGTCCATCCTCTCTCATGGTTCATCTCCCCCTCCAATTTCCACCCCTTCATTCTTCCCCTCCTGCTATCTTCTTCTTCTTCTTTTTTCTTAACATATATTGCATTATTTGTGTCAGAGGTACAGATCTGTGATTCAACAGTCTTGCACAATTCACAGCGCTCACCATAGAGCATACCCTCCCCAATGTCTATCACCCAGCCACCCCATCCCTCCCACCCCACCCCCACTTCAGGAACCCTCAGTTTGTTTCCTGAGATTAAGAATTCCTCATGTCAGTGAGGTCATATTATACATGTCTTTCTCTGATTGACTTATTTCACTCAGCATAACACCCTCCAGTTCCAACCACGTCATTGCAAATGGCAAGATTTCATTCCTTTTGATGGCTGCATAATATTCCATTGTATATATCTACCACATATTCTTTATCCTTTCAAAAGAGAGATGGATATTTAGACCACATTATTTTGTCTTTTTGTAGAGTTATCTTAATGAAATTGCTTTTTGACATAATGCTATCAGCTTGTATTGAGGTATATCATCAAGAGTTTTATGAAACTAACTACTTACTGTACTTTGCTGCCAGGACGCTTTTGAGGACATTGTTCTCTATAATGTGTTTTCCAATTTTATAAAGACCCACAGCACAAAGTTTTCTCTGGATTTGATACCAAGAAAAATGTTTTTCATGATAATTTTGTTTTATAACATCCTTGTAAATACTCTTGTCATTGATTGTATTTCTCCCTTTGCTTCTGGTACTGTGTAAGTCTGAGCCAAATTTGTGGGTCATTTCTTACCACAGTATAGAGATTTTTACATACACTTAGCACATTAACCTGATGCATGACTTTATATGTATCTTGTATTATATTTAGTTTTGTAATCTGCCTCAAGATCATTCTTTTCCAATGATAGAATAATAGATTGCTGGACAGACTTAGAGAAAGAGAAACAGATCCTGGCCCTGGCCACAGACAGATTCATCATGTCAACCACAAACTTACTCTGAATCCATAAAAATCATTCATAAGTTTATACCATTGCCCAAAAGGAGTGAGAATAAGAGACCATGACTGGCTCAGTGCAACACAACTACATGATAGGAGTTACAATGCATACATATATGTCCTATAATCATCATTCTCATATCATATCCTGTTAGGGATGGGAAACTGAGCTTTCATGTGCTGAAAGTTAATCTCTGTTATTGCAGGTCTGATTTCCATTACTATTATGAGCTTGAAATATGAAGGAGACTTAAATTGCCCAGAGGTGGATAGTGATGTGGAGATTTGAGAACATTTATCAACTCATTTCAGCAACATTAACATTTTTATTTGAAATATCCATTTAAGTAGGAAACTTGAAAGGCACTTGTTTGCTTTAATTATTTGTATCATCACACTGAAAGTTGCTGTAAAAATTCTGGTTGTCCCTTCAAGACATTAAAAGAATATGTCACATTATGCCCAATAAGGTGTTTGATTCTTCTGGAAATGGAAGGATTAACTGATTGATTGATTGAATTTTCTACTTTTTATTAAATTGTTTGGCATCATGGCAACCTAGGCCTTGTCTCTCACTTAAGAAGAAAGCAGATCGGGAGGCGGAGCAAGATGGCGGAGGAGTAGGAGACCTAGATTTCGTCTGGTCTCAGGAATTCAGCTGAATAGGGATCAAACCATTCTGAACACCTACGAACTCAACAGGAGATCGAACAGGAGAGTAGCAACAACTCTCTGAACAGAGAAGCGACCACTTACTGGAAGGTAGGACGTGCGGAGAAGTGAATCTGAGGCGATATTCGGGAGGATAGACGGCGGGGGAGGGGCCTCCGTCGGCCGCTTCTGGCAAGTGCTAGAGCCGCGGAGCACAAAATCGGACATTTTAGAAGTTGGCTCGGCGGAGGGACGTCACTGCAGTGGCTAAGCGGGGGGTGGAATCCTCCCGGGACAGTGTGGTCTCAGGACCCTTGGGGTCACAGAGAGACCGGGGGTGCCTGAGTGCGCCAGAGCTCCCAGGTATCAGAGCAGGGAAGCCGGCTGCAGATACGGAGCAGAGTCGCGGGCTCTCAGCTCGGGGTTGCCATAAACTGTGATCTGCGGCCCAGTCGGGGCACGGCTCCCCCAGCAGGGACCCAACAAGCAGCAGATCCGGGGAGACTCCCCTTCCTTCCCGGGGAGGAGCGGTGCGGGAACGCACTGCAGGGATCTGCTGGGTTTGGAGACTCCGCGCGGGGTCGGGTACCAGAGATAGCAACGCTCGATCACGGGCCGGGTGAGCGCGGAGTGCGGCCGGAGACCGGGGACACGGAAGTGACTGCTTTTCTCTGGGGGCACACTGAGGAGCGGGGCCCCGAGTTCTCGGCTCCTCCGAGTGGAGGTTGGGAGGCCGCCATTTCTGCCCTGGTCCTCCAAAGCTGTACCGAGAGCTTGCAGGGAACAAAAGCTCCTGAGAGCAAACCGGAGCAGCTTCCTTAGCCCGGACCGACAAGGGTGGGGCAATTCCGCCTCCGGCAAAGACATTTGGAAACCACAGAAACAGGCCCCTCCCCCAGAAGATCAACACAAACAGCCAGCAAGCCAAGACCAAGTTGATCGATCAAGGAGAATAGGAGAACTCCAGCGCTAGGGGAATACTGCACATAGATTCATGGCTTTTTATTTATTTTTTTTTTTACCATGATTCATTATTTCATCAAAGTTAATTTTTGTTGACTGTTTTTTTTTATTTTTCTTTTTCCCTTTTTCAACCAACATCTTATAAATCCCTTTTTAAAAAAAAAAACACATTTTTTATTTTTCATTTTTAGAGTCATATTTTATCCCTTCATAGTAGTTACCCTTATTTTTGGCATATATATATAAGTTGTTCTCTCTTTAAAATTTTGAGGTACAGTTTCTTCTAACAGATCAAAATATACCCTAAATCACTAGTGTATGGCTTTGTTCTAGTCTCCTGCCTGATCACATTCTCTCCCTTTTTCCTTTTTTTTTTTCTTAAATCTTCTTTCTTTTTTCAAACAACTTATCTTACCAAGTCCTTTTATAAAATCTTTTATAATTTTCATCTTTACAGTCATCTTCCATCCCCTTCATTGTATCAACCCTTATTTTGTACATATATGTCTTTCTTCCTTTAAAATTTTAGGAGGCACTTTTTTCTAACAGACCAAAATATGCCCAAAATCTAGTGTGTGGCACTGATCTATGCACTAGCCTGATCATATTTGATCATATTCTGCCTTTTTTGTATTGTTTTGTTTTTGTTTTTATCTTTTTTTTTCTTTTTCTCTTTCTTTTTTCTTTCTTTCCCTTTCTTTTCCCCTGGTTTCAGGTCTTTTCTGATTTGTATACAGTATATTTGCTGGGGACGTTGTAAACCTGTTAGCCTTTTGTTCTCTCATTCATCTATTCTCCTCTGGACAAAATGACAAGACGAAAGAAATCACCTCAGCAAAAAGAACAAGAGGTAGTACCGTCAGCCAGGGACCTACTCAATACGGACATTAGTACGATGTCGGACCTAGAGTTCAGAATCATGACTTTAAAGATACTAGCTGGGCTTGAAAAAAGCGTGGAAGTTATTAGAGAAACGCTTTCTGGAGAAATAAAAGAACTAAAATCTAACCAAATCGAAAACAAAAAGGCTATTGATGAGGTGCAATCAAAAATGGGGGCACTAAATGCTAGGATAAATGAGGCAGAAGAGAGAATCAGCGATATAGAAGACCAAATGATGGAAAATAAAGAGGCTGAGAAAAAGAGAGAGAAACAACTACAGGACCACGAAGGCAGAATTCGAGAGATAAGTGATATGATAAGACGAAACAACATTAGAATAATTGGGATCCCAGAAGAAGAAGAGAGAGAGAGGGGGGCAGAAGGTATATTGGAGCAAATAATAGCAGAGAACTTCCCTAATGTGAGGAAGGAAACAGGCATTAAAATCCAGGAGGCACAGAGAACCCCTCTCAATATCAATAATAATAGGTCAACACCCCGACATCTAATAGTAAAACTTACGAGTCTCAGAGACAAAGAGAAAATCCTGAAAGCAGCTCGGGAGAAGAGATATGTAACCTACAATGGTAGAAACATTAGATTGGCAACAGACCTATCCACAGAGACCTGGCAGGCCAGAAAGGACTGGCAAGATATCTTCAGAGCACTAAACGAGAAAAATATGCAGCCAAGAATACTATATCCAGCTAGGCTATCATTGAAAATAGAAGGAGAGATCAAAAGCTTCCAGAACAAACAAAAACTAAAGGAATTTGCAAACACGAAACCAGCCCTCCAAGAAATATTGAGAGGGGTCCTCTAAGCAAAGAGAGAACCTAAAAGCAGCAAAGAGCAGAAACGAACACAGACAACAGACAGTTAAGAGTCACCTTACAGGTAATACAATGGCACTAAATTCATACCTTTCAATAGTTACCCTGAATGTAAATGGGCTAAATGCCCCAATCAAAAGACACAGGCTATCAGATTGGATTAAAAAACAAGACCCATCAATATGCTGTCTGCAAGAGACTCATTTTAGACCCAAAGACACCCCCAGATTGAAAGTGAGGGGGTGGAAAACCATTTACCATGCTAATGGACACCAAAAGAAAGCTGGGGTGGCAATCCTTATATCAGACAAACTAGATTTTAAAACAAAGACTGTAATAAGAGATGAGGAAGGACACTATATCCTACTTAAAGGGTCTATCCAACAAGAAGATCTAACAATTGTAAATATCTATGCCCCGAACATGGGAGCAGCCAATTATATAAGGCAATTAATAACAAAAGCAAAGAAACACATTGACAACAATACAATAATAGTGGGGGACTTTAACACCCCTCTGACTGAAATGGACAGATCATCTAAGCAAAAGATCAACAAGGAAATAAAGACTTTAAATGACACACTGGACCAAATGGACTTCACAGACATATTCAGAACATTCCATCCCAAAGCAAAGGAATACACATTCTTCTCTAGTGCCCATGGAACATTCTCCAGAATTGATCACATCCTAGGTCACAAATCAGGTCTCAATCGGTACCAAAAGATTGGGATCATTCCCTGCATATTTTCAGACCACAATGCTTTGAAACTAGAACTCAACCACAAGAGGAAAGTCGGAAAGAACTCAAATACATGGAGGCTAAAGAGCATCCTACTAAAGAATGAATGGGTCAACCAAGAAATTAAAGAAGAATTAAAAAAATTCATGGAAACCAATGAAAATGAAAACACAACTGTTCAAAATCTTTGGGATACAGCAAAGGCAGTCCTGAGAGGAAAGTATATAGCAATACAAGCCTTTCTCAAGAAACAAGAAAGGTCTCAAATACACAACCTAACCCTACACCTAAAGGAGCTGGAGAAAGAACAACAAATAAAGCCTAAACCCAGCAGGAGAAGAGAAATCATAAAGATCAGAGCAGAAATCAATGAACTAGAAACCAAAAGAACAGTAGAACAGATCAACGAAACTAGGAGCTGGTTCTTTGAAAGAATTAACAAGATTGATAAACCCCTGGCCAGACTGATCAAAAAGAAAAGAGAAATGACCCAAATCAACAAAATCATGAATGAAAGAGGAGCGATCACAACCAACACCAAAGAAATAAAAACAATTATAAGAACATATTATGAGCAACTCTATGCCAGCAAATTAGATAACCTGGAAGAAATGGGTGCATTCCTAGAGATGTATCAACTACCAAAATTGAACCAGGAAGAAATAGAAAACCTGAACAGACCTATAACCACTAAGGAAATTGAAACAGTCATCAAAAATCTCCCAAGAAACAAAAGCCCAGGGCCAGATGGCTTCCCAGGGGAATTCTATCAGACATTTCAAGAAGAATTAATACCTATTCTCCTGAAACTGTTCCAAAAAATAGAAATGGAAGGGAAACTTCCAAACTCATTTTTTGAGGCCAGCATTACCTTGATCCCAAAACCAGACAAAGACCCCATCAAAAAAGAGAATTACAGACCAATATCCTTGATGAACATGGATGCAAAAATTCTCACCAAAATACTAGCCAATAGGATCCAACAGTACATTAAAAGGATTATTCACCACGACCAAGTGGGATTTATCCCTGGGCTGCAAGGCTGGTTCAACATCCGCAAATCAATCAACGTGATACAATACATTAACAAAAGAAAGAACAAGAATCATATGGTCCTCTCAATAGATGCAGAAAAAGCATTTGACAAAGTACAGCATCCTTTCTTGATCAAAACTCTTCAGAGTATAGGGATAGAGGGTACATACCTCAATATCATAAAAGCCATCTATGAAAAACCTACAGCGAATATCATTCTCAATGGAGAAAGGCTGAGAGCTTTTCCCCTAAGGTCAGGAACGCGGCAGGGATGTCCACTCTCACCACTGCTATTCAACATAGTATTAGAAGTCCTAGCCACAGCAATGAGACAACAAAAAGAAATCAAAGGCATCCAAATCGGCAAAGAGGAAGTCAAACTCTCACTCTTTGCAGATGATATGATACTGTATGTGGAAAACCCAAAAGACTCCACCCCAAAACTGCTAGAACTCATACAGGAATTCAGTAAAGTAGCAGGATATAAAATCAATGCACAGAAATCAGTGGCATTCCTATACACCAACAACAAGACAGAAGAGAGACAAATCAAGGAGTCGATCCCATTTACAATTGCACCCAAAACCATTAGATACCTAGGAATAAATCTAACCAAAGAGGCAAAGGATCTGTACTCAGAAAACTATAAAATCCTCATGAAAGAAATTGAAGAAGACACAAAGAAATGGAAAAACGTTCCATGCTCATGGATTGGGAGAATCAACATTGTGAAGGTGTCAATGCTACCTAGAGCAATCTACACATTCAATGCAATCCCCATCAAAATACCATCCACTTTTTTCAAAGAAATGGAACAAATAATCCTAAAATTTGTATGGAACCGGAAGAGACCCAGAATAGCCAGAGGAATACTGAAAAAGAAAAGCAAAGCTGGCGGCATCACAATTCCGGACTTCCAGCTCTATTACAAAGCTGTCATCATCAAGACAGTATGGTACTGGCACAAAAACAGACACATTGATCAATGGAACAGAATCGAGAGCCCAGAAATGGACCCTCAACTCTATGGTCAACTTATCTTTGACAAAGCAGGAAAGAATGTCCAATGGAAAAGAGACAGTCTCTTCAACAAATGGTGTTGGGAAAATTGGACAGCCACATGCAGAAGAATGAAACTTGACCATTTCCTTACACCACACACAAAAATAGACTCCAAATGGTTGAAAGACCTAAACGTGAGACAGGAGTCCATCAAAATCCTAAAGGAGAACACAGGTAGCAACCTTTTCGACCTTAGCCGCAGCAACTTCTTCCTAGAAACATCGCCAAAGGCACGGGAAGCCAGGGCAAAAATGAACTATTGGGATTTCATCAAGATAAAAAGCTTTTGCACAGCAAAAGAAACAGTCCACAAAACCAAAAGACAACCTACAGAATGGGAGAAAATATTTGCAAATGACATATCAGATAAAGGGCTAGTATCCAAAATCTATAAAGAACTTATCAAACTCAACACCCAAAGAACAAATAATCCAATCAAGAAATGGGCAGAAGACATGAAGAGACATTTTTCCAAAGAAGACATCCAAATGGCCAACAGGCACATGAAAAAGTGCTCAACATCGCTCGGCATCAGGGAAATCCAAATCAAAACCTCAATGAGATACCACCTCACACCCGTCAGAATGGCTAAAATTAACAAGTCAGGGAACGACAGATGTTGGCGGGGATGTGGAGAAAGGGGAACCCTCCTACACTGTTGGTGGGAATGCAAGCTGGTGCAACCCCTCTGGAAAACAGTATGGAGGTTCCTCAAACAGTTGAAATTAGAGCTACCATTCGATCCAGCAATTGCACTACTGGGTATTTACCACAAAGATACAAATGTAGGGACCCGAAGGGGTATGTGTACCCCAATGTTTATAGCAGCAATGTCCACCATAGCCAAACTGTGGAAAGAGCCAAGATGCCCATCGACAGATGAATGGATAAAGAAGATGTGGTATATATACACAATGGAATATTATGCAGCCATCAAAAGGAATGAGATCTTGCCATTTGCAAGGACGTGGATGGAACTGGAGGGTGTTATGCTGAGTGAAATAAGTCAATCAGAGAAAGACATGTATCACATGACCTCACTGATATGAGGAATTCTTAATCTCAGGAAAGAAACTGAGTGTTACTGGAGTGGTTGGGGGTGGGAGGGATGGGGTGGCTGGGTGATAGACATTGGGGAGTGTATGTGCTACGGTGAGCGCTGTGAATTGTGCAAGACTGTTGAATCACAGTTCTGTACTTCTGAAACAAATAACGCAACATATTTTAAGAAAAAAGAAAAAGAAGAAGATAACAGGAGAGGAAGAAAAGGGGAGTATGTCAGAGGGGGAGACGAACCATGAGAGATGATGGACTCTGAAAAACAAACTGAGGGTTCTAGAGGGGAGGGGGGTAGGGGGATGGGTTAGCCTGGTGATGGGTATTGAGGAGGGCACGTTCTGCATGGAGCACTGGGTGTTATGAACAAACAATGAATCATGGAGCACTGCACCCAAAACTAATGATGTAATATATGGTGATTAACATAACAATAAAAAATTAATAAAAAAAATAAAAAAAAAAGAAGAAAGCAGATCATGGCATTTTTATTACATGGCTTAAAGAATGACAGCTTTGACAAATCCCCTCTTGACATGGAAAACTGTAATAATATACCCAGATGTCTGAGGTTGTAGCACTTGCAATACTGGTGAAGCAGGTGGTCAAATAATAGTGGTCTTTTGCTATATGACGATTCCAGAAAGAAAATTTTTTCCATTAAGTGGTCTTTAGAATGACCACATAATGTTTATATTTTCTTGGCAAGCTCATACTCAAAATATGGTTCACAGGATGAAATATCTAGATCAGAAAAGAAAAATCTCTCAAATATTTCTCTCTGTATATATGATTTACATATCTGTGTTTTTTAAAATAAAAATTGTATATATTAAAGGTGATATTTTAAGATTGTGCACACAAACATACACACAGAAATGATTATTATAGTTAAGCTAACTAATGTATCTATCTCTTCACAGTTACCATTGTTTGTGTGTGGTGAGAGCACCTGGAATCTACTCTCTCAGTAAATTTCTAATATTCAATATGGTGTTATTAACTATAACCATCATATCTTACACTAGCTCTCTAGACTTAGTCACCTACATGACTGCAACTTTATATGCTTTGACCAATATCTCCCCATTTTCCCCATCTCTCCATCCCTGGTAACCATTCTACTCTCAGCATCTATTTATTTGACTTTTTTTAGAATCTACATATGAGTAAGATCATGAAGAATTTTTCTCTCTGTGTCTGGCATATTTCACTTAGCATAACATCTTCCAGTTTCATTCATATTTTCACAAATGGCAGAATCTTCTTTTTAAAAGGTTGAATAATATTCCATTGTTTTATTAACTGGAAATTTCTGAATGGTGGATCAAATTGTGCACCAAGATATCCGTCATTGTGCAAGTATTGCCATGGGTATTCCTTTCACAATCTATGCTCAAACCACACAACAATGAAAATATAAGACTACACTTTGTGAGCACTGGGTCATGCTTAGCTGGTCTTAACAAGATGGGTTTTCCTGGTAGATTTGATTTATGAGTGGAGGAAAATGGTCAGGCTAGTTGCTTGATGAAACTCTTGGTTTTTCACCTGAAAACCTGTTGGCAATCATAGTCTTCCTTATCTCCATAAATGGAACTTGCATAAAATTGGTTATTCAAACTGGAAAACTGGAAGTCATATTTGCAATGTCCCTTCCCTTTGGCCCTTATTTGAAATTCATCAGCGAATACTGTGTATTCCATCCCCCAAATTTGTCTTGTATACAGACCTGTTTATGTTCTGTTCTGTTACTATCATACATTGCCCCAACCTCTGTGCAGCTCTATTTTTTTCTCTTGCTTTATCTGTGAATTTTTTTCCACTCTGAACAAGAATTATCTTTTAAAAAACATTTAAATCAAGATACATCACTGCTACGCTTATATCATGACAGTGGATTCTCACTGAACTGTGGAAAAAATACTGAAGTAAAATCATGGTAAGAGGGTATGTGTGTAAGGAGAGAAGGACTCCTGACTCATCTGTTCTGGATATCCATCTTTGGTGGTGATATGATTGTTCATGATGCCAGATGGTGTCAACGAGTCCCCTTCAGAAAGTTGATCTTGAATTTATGAGGACTAGATTGCACAAAGATAGCCACACTGTCTCACTGGGTTCTTCTTTGGAATGGAGAATCAGGGGCTGAGGTTGTGCCCAACTCAGGAGCCAGAACAAAACCTAGTGGACCTGGCAGGAAGTCAAATTTGCCTGCTGGGCCAATTTTACTCAGCAGCCAAGTTGACTGAGAGATGAGCTGGCAGCCAATGAGCTCCAGTTCATGTAGGTGGAGCTACAGGTGTCTGTCTTTCTCTGTGGTGGAGGCAAGTGGAGAAAGAGCTGTGGCTAAGCAGGGCTTCCTAGGGGACTCCACTGGACCTCTCCAGGAGTAGAGCACTGATGAAGCCTGTGGCAAGCTGGCCTGAGTGGGTTCTGGCCATTGGCAAAAGGGGTGGGCTCTGACTGAATCGTTCATTTTTCTCTCCAAAGAGTTTTCTCTTCCTGCCACTGGCATGTAAGTGGCAGTGACTCGGCACTGTCTAATTACCTCTGCCCCGGGTGAACCCACATCCCAGGGGACGAGGGCTCAGGGACCCACCCCCCACCCCCAGGTCAGGAAAGGTCATTTGTTGGCACCATTCAAAGGAAGATGAGGCCATTTTAATAGGGTACTCTCATCTCTAGGCGAGTGTGGAGACTCTGTGACAGAAAGGAAAATAATTGCATTTTCTCCTAAAGCCGCCGGAAATAATTTCTACTTTAATGGTGAAAACAGGACTCTTTGCGTCTCTGGACGTTTTACATTGCAGGCTGTAATGAGCGAGAAAATGTCTTCCTTTAATAGCTAATCCTCTGAAGCTTCGTGCCTGGCAAGGTTAAGTTGATGTGGCAAATTATCGTTGTTGAAGAGAGATTGAGCCAGGGAGAGCATCCGTGCTTTGTCCACTGCATCACTTAGCTCTTGTTAGTGTAGCTGGAACATTGGCCCTTGTTTGTAACAGGACATTTTTTGAAAGAGTGGTGGTCACCAGGCACAGCCCCAGCCAGATGCAGGAAGAGAGGGGAGACATCATGCCCCCACATCTCCCAGTTGCACCAGATTCTTTCACCTGAATCCACCAGTGTCACCTCTATTAGCAGTCATGCTATCTTCCTCCCTCCCCTTTTGTCCCTTCACCTCGCTCCTTCCTGCCCCCAGGAACTCTCAAGACCCTCATAGATCTGGGATTAGTCTTTGTCCCGTAGTGAGCATGATCCTAGGGGTTTTCTCTCATGAGCAGGGTTTTGCTAGGGGGAGATGGACTAAATGTGAGTGGGCAGGGAGAGATGGCAGAGGTAAATGGGTACTCAGTCCACCTGCCCAGAGTCATGATGTTCCCTGGGACCGGTTCCGAGCACTTGCATCCTCTTACCTTTGCCCCCTTTTTCAGTTCTTTCTCTCTAGGGGGCTTGTTTTCCCTTTGTGGGTATATTTTTCCAGCACAGCCGGGTAAAGTTGGGGTGCCCTTTGAGCTAAAATGCCTTCATGATTCTTCTTTCTTTTATGAGTGTGAAGCCACCCTTAACCTTCTCTTCGGCTCACATTCCATACATGTGAGGGGGTGTCCATACTTATAATGAACCTTCTATGACTTTTTGGATGTCCCTTTACTTGGAAAGTCCTATTGCACAAACAATTCTGAACCTCCTTCATTTCAGATATTTAACCCTTTTTATAAGTTTAGATTCATACATGTACTACCATATTTCCAACAGTTTTTAATAGAATGGTATTTTCTTTTTAAAAAAAAATTTTATTGAGTATAGTTGACATACACTGTTACATTAGTTTCAGTTGTACAACATAATGATTCAACTTCTCTATACATTATGCTATACTCACCACAAATGTAGCTCCCATATGTCACCCTACAACACAATTATAATATCACGGACTATATTCCCTATGCTGTACTTGTCATCCCCATGAATTATTCATTCTATAACTGGAAGCCTGTATCTCTCAGTCCCCTTCACCCTTTTTGTTCATTCCTTCTGCCCCGCCCCACCCCTTCCCTCTGGCAAGCATCAGTTTGTTCTCTATATTTACAGGTCTGATTCTGCTTTTTGTTTGTTTATTCATTTGTTTTGTGGAATTATATTTTCTTGGTATTCCACAAAGCCTTCTTTTGGAATACATTCCACCAAGCATTCCTTTTTTAATTTTTAATTGAAATATAGTCAACATACAATATTATATTAGTTTCAAGTATACAACACAGTCATTTGACAATTACATGCATTATGAAATGCTCACCATGATAATAAATGTAGTCACCCTCTGTCACCATACAGTTATTACAGTATTATTGACTATATTCCTATGCTGTACTTTTAGGTTTTAATAGAATTGTGAGTGATTCTCATCAGTATGGGTATAGGTAATTATTTTAATACCATCATCATTGATGTATAGTTTTTTCATTGTGACTTAAGCATATACAGGCTTTTTTTTTTTTTAACTTAAACTATCACATTCTCTAGTTTGGCTCCTTATCTTGCCCTGAACACACATCTTTGAGATGACTGTCTAAACAGAGGTACAGTTTTGTGGATACATAGACTTTCTCTTGTATGACTTTCTCTTTCATGCCCTGGTGAATTTATGGATACTCTGAGATCTGTATTAAGTTATCCTGGATTCAGATTTCAAATGCTTGTTCTTTGAATGGTTCATAAAGGGTGAGGAGAGAAAAATGCTCTTGCCTCTATACACATTCAAAACTTTGAACTAATTAAATCTGTAGACCTTTCCTTTCTGGTATGGTAAAAAAGAAACAGCTGTAAAGTTGAAGCAATTGCCTGATGGTATAATTTCTTTAAATAAAGTCTGGCATCTTGTTAGGATTTCTGCATTACTCCCTAAGGAATATTAAATGCAGTATACAACATAATGTTCAAAGAACACATTTAGCTCCAAGAATAGAGAACCCACGTTGAGGTGTTATTCCTGTCACAAGGGGTTATCCTAGGGACTGGAATTACCTAAAGTCAGAAACTCTTCCAGTGAGATCTTTATTTAGCTTTGTCTTACAAGCATTATGAACTACTATTAAGTATTGGCATGAGGCAACATTTTTGTCAAGAAATCACTAAAAGAGAATCATAGAATGTTGAGGTCAGAAGCAACATTTGAAAACATTTGGTTTAATATCATTTGTAAATGGGGAATCTTGAGAACAATGGTGCAAAGATACTCATGGAGACAGTGGCAGAGTCCAGACCATTGCTCCATTGACAACAGGTAATTGGTCTTGTGTATATACTTACTAATTCAGCTCATGTCAGCAAGCCCTATTTATGGGTGCTCATGACTGAGCCTATTAAAAGTATCCTTGGGGCGCCTGGGTGGGTCAGTTGGTTAAGCGACTGCCTTCGCTCAGGTCATGATCCTGGAGTCCCGGGATCGAGTCCCGCATCGGGCTCCCCACTCTGTGGGGAGTCTGCTTCTCCCTCTGACTCTCCCCCTCTCATGTGCTTTCTCTCTCATTTTCTCTCTTTCAAATAAATAAATAAAATCTTTAAAAAAAAAAGTATCCTTAACCCCAGACTTCATTCCTTTTCCACACTGTAATCTCATACTGCTAAATAATGTGCTTTGGTACCTGGATGACTTCCCACCAAGGCAGAATTTTTTGAAAAGTTGATTGGGGGGGGTGATCTAAGAGATAGATGTGTCATGTCACTTGGCTCTCTCTCTTTTTTTCTTTCCCATATGTTCATCTGTTTTGTTTCTTTTTTGTTTTTAAGATTTTATTTATTTGACAGAAAAAGACACAGCAAGAGAGGGAACACAAGCAGGGGGAGAGGGAGAGGGAGAAGCAAGGTTCCTGCTGAGCATGGAGCCTGGTGCCAGTCTCAACCCCAGGACCCTGGGACCATGACCTCAGCCGAAGGCAGATGCTTAATGACTGAGTTTTGTTTCTTAACTTCCACATGAGTAAAATCATATGGTGTTTGTCTTTCTCTTGCTGACTTACTTTGCTTAGCCTAATACACTCTAGTGCAATCCACATTGTTGCAAAAGGCAAGATTTCATTCTTTTTGATGGCTGCATAATATTCCACAATCCTGGGCTGTTGGTTCATCCCATTGTTTTATGTATACACTGTTTGTGTCATACAAATGCATTCAAGTAGTTTGAGGGGCACTTTCTTTGGGTGTGTCAGAACTGCCTAATATTAAGCAAACATGCATGTTTGAAAAGTACAAGGTTTCTACAGAAGTAAGTAGGGTACTATGTATGAAAGAAATGTGTGACAAGGTCTAAGAGGACATAGAGGATTTCAGTTCCATGGTCAGATTTAATTAGCAGATCATTTGCCTCAGAATGACACCATTCTAAAACAATGTGAAATTTAGTTTGGGCTATTGGGGAGACTTAAGCCTCTGTATCCCGAAATCCTACACAGAGGCAATAGATGTAGTCACTGCATACTTGGACTCAGTACTCATATGGTTCTTTACATTACTTTTTATCCCGTATTGTGACTATCTCCACCTCTGTGAGCTTCTTTTGGGCAGAAACTATACATTTCATATCTGTTACCAGAATGTAAAACACTATATGGCATAGGCAAGGTCCTCAACAAATGTACATGAAATGAGGTAATGAACTTCAGAAACCAAGCACTTGTAACTAACTGCATAGTGGAATATGAAAAATGCAAGTGAGTTAGAAAATGTAGTGACCTTCAAAATTAATAACTTTGTAATAAACATTGTTTCCCTCTCTTGAATTATTTTGGGGCTACTTTCCCCAAAATTGGATTACATGGCCAAAGAGTATGAAAATTTATCAAAGCATCTGCTGCATACACAGCATTAGGCTATGTTCTGTGTAGGAGATGTGAGAGGCTATGGAGCTTATATATTGGGACAATGGATTGATCGGCTTGCCATTGCATACCAACTTAATCACTATTTTCTAGGTGAGGTCTAAAGGAGGATCTCTGCTTCAGGCTCCCAGAAATTGTATTGAATCTGTAGATTACTTGGGTAGTTTGGAAATTTTAACAATATCGAGTCTTTCAATCCATGAGCATGGAATATCTTTCCATTTATTTGTATCTTCTTCAATTTCTTTCATTAATGTCTTGTAGTTTTCAGTAGACAGGTCTTTCACCTCCTTGATTTAGTTTATTCCTAGGTATTTTTACTTTTCTGATGCAAATGGAATTGCTTTCTTTCTGTTTTTGATAGTTTATTATTGGTGTATAGAAATGCAACAAAGTTTTGTTTATTGATTTTGTATCCTGCAACTTTGCTGAATTAGTTTGTTAGTTTGGACCGTTTTTTGATGGAATCTTTAGGGTAGTCTATAAATAATATCATGTAATCTGCAATAGTGCCAGTTTTGCTTCTTTTTTTCCCCAATTTGGGTGCCTTTCATTTCTTTTTCTTTCTTAATTGCTCTGGATAGGACTTCTAATACTATGTTGAATAAAAGTGGCAAGACTGGGGATCCTTGTCTTGTTCCTGACCATAGAGGAAAAGATTTCAGTTTTTCACTGTTGACTATGTTAACTGGGTTTGTCATATATGGCCTTTATTATGTTGAGGTACATTCTCTACCCACTTTGTTGAGAATTTTTCTCATAAATGGATTTTGAGTTTTGTCAAATGCATTTGTGCATCTATTGAGATGATCATATGATTTTTATTCTTCATTTTGTTAATGTGGTGTATTACATCAACTGATTTGCAGATGTTGAACCATCCTTGCATCTGTGGAATAAATCCCACTTTATCATGGTATATGATCCTTTTAATATATTGTTCAATTCAGCTTGCTAATATTTTGTCGAGGATTATTGTATCTTTCCTCTGATTATTCATACCACTCTTCTCTTTCTTCCACATCTATTTTTATTTTCAAATTATCATCTTTACTTCTTTTGGAAAGGTTTTTAAAACCCTGTAATCTTTGAGGTAAACTTCCAGATGACTTAGAACAGAATTAATGATCTTTTGGATCCTCAGGGTCTAAAAATGTAAGGAAGGAAGAGAGGGTATTCACATTTGCTAAGCATGTATCATATACAAAGCACTGTATATCCATTATTTGATTTAATCCCTGAAAGAAATCACTGAGATAGGTATTATTAACCTCATTTTTCACATGAAGAAGTTTGAGGACTAAATAAGTGAAGTGACTTACCCAAAGCCATATAGAATTGGAAGAGCTAAGACTCAAAGCCAGGTCTGTTTGATTCTATGACCACTGATATACTCTCAAAGAAAATCTCTCCACCATAATTTCCAATAGGCATTTCTTTCTTTGCTGACTCAGAGTGTAAAAGTATCATTCATTTATCAGTGTATTTAATGAATGTGTTTTTTCTTTTGTTGTCTGCATCAAGATAGTTTGTCCAAGGCTACTATAAGCTTCCAGTATTATAGGAATTCCTTATCTGACATTGAAATCATCATGATCAGATATATATGTAACAAAAGCAGTGTTTTTTTCTCATTTCTTCATACACAATCCCATAAGTATGTTACATATGCCTTTTTTTTTTGTATTTTTAGTGCATCTCAAATCATACCCCATAAGCCACTACTGATCTTATCTACACATAAATTTGTTCTGGCCATAGAATATGTAGTCAGATCTGCTGAAGCTCCAGATGTTTTAGGATCAGATGATTGATTTATCTCAAATCCCTTACTTAGGCAAAATTTTGCCCCAAATTTTGGGCCTGTATGCAAATTTTCACTCATTCATTTCAGGCATAGTTTTAGCTCCTACTCTGTGAAAGGCACCAAAGTGGAGGGTAGGGCCTCAGAGATGAATAAGATATAGTTTCTGCCTTATGGAAGCCACATATTCTAAAAAGCTCCTTTTCCTCCAAAGTAGTAAAATCAGCAGCATAGAGTCAGGGCCTTTTCTTAGATAGTCTCACTTGCAATTCAGGCACTACAGAAGATGTTCTGTCATCTCACCAACATCTTAGGCTAAATACTATCTGCTTTGAAAAATAAATAAATAAATATTATCTGCTCTGGCTTCTTCTGGCCTCAAGGTATGACTTGGGAACTGACATCTAATTTTGTTTGTCTGTCAATGGTTCCATCCCATTACTTGCATTTCTGTATACTGTTTTTGCTTAACCCTCATCAACTTGATGAGTGTGTCTATAGTGTGGGGAGAAATTATATATGTATTCACCCTGCCACAACAATCTTTGGTAGTTTAGAAAGGGCAAAGGAGGAGAGGAGATATTTCTCAGAGCATGGGCAACTTGTAGTCAGCTGCTGGTATACATTCTTGCTTCCTATTAGATACCAAGTTCCTGTAGATGAGCCAAGACAAGATTAGGAGTAGACTGAAAGAGCAGGCCCTCAGGTCCCCTTCCTCGGCTTTAACCATAGCAGCTTTTATCTTTTGAATACACAATGACCTCTCTCTTAACTGATCTTGATGTAAATAACTCTAGATTAAAGACACTCCCCATTCTCTGTACAAAACTTTCTGACTAATGGCCATGCCCTGATGAATACCTGCAACTAGTCAGCTACTCTTTATATGCCCACACAGTTATGGTTTTGTCCCACCAATTCTGTGTTACCTTACCAAGAGTTAGCTGTGTTTTTCCAAAATCTGTTTTTGTTAGTTGCACTTGTTTTTGCGAGTCTAATTTTAGTAAAATTTAATAGAATTATATGAACCAACACAATATGAAGGCAAAAGAATATTGTTTCTACAAAAACTAAGTTACATGCATTTAGGAGACTAATGTTATTGAATTAGATGTAAAAAATTGGGAACAAAATTAAAAACTATCCAAGGAGGATTGTGTTCTTAGCTTGCTTTGCAAGTGTCTTTAAGTTCTTGCTTCACTTTAAAGAGACTGAAACTAGAAGTCAAAGATAATGCATTAAGGGTAAGGTTTATGCAAGAATGATTACACAGAACTCAATCAACCTGCAAACAAAGGGTCTCGGCAAAAAAGAAAGAAAGGGTCTTGGCCCTAAATCAAAAGATTAGCTAAGGAATATATTTTTCATGGAATAAGTCAAAATAGAGTATCCTGAAAAATAAAGTGTTAAGGGTGTGTGTGTGAGAGAGAGAAAGTGTGTAATGACTCTGCTTTAACTACTTTTTAAATTAAACATTATCAGATCCTGATTGCATTGGCTTAAAAGGTACTCATCATATGGAGCCCTGCTCAAGATTTTATGTTGAAGAAGAAGACTAAGGAGAAGGAGAAGGAGGAGGAAAAGAAGGAGGAAGAGGAGGAAGAGAATGAGAAGAAGAATCTAATGCTTCTAGTATTTTTTAATTTCCAAATTTTTGTAAACTGATACTTTTGTAAAATAAAATAAAAATTTCATGGCAATGTGAAATTGCTCTACATTTCTAAATGTTCATCTCAATTTCTAAATTTAGCTCAATCTCTCTGCTGACCAGTAACAAATAGTGGTGTGATTAGCATAAGTCTGCAAACTACACTTTGAGTAGCACTGACTAGACTATTGTGGTGCTTGTGTAACCACAAAGCCACAAACCCAGCCCTGAAAATGTCATAAAACAAAGAGATAGGTTCATTCAACCCAGATGGTATAATACAAAGGATACATTTTATCAGTACTAGGTGCATGAAAAGCCTGAAGTCTCCTCTGTGATCAAGTGTTCAGATACTACACAGATACAACTTAAAAGGGACCAGGTATCATGTCTTAGCTTCCATACCCACACAAAAATCCTTATGTACCTCAAGCCCTCATATTCATATATATGTTTAATACCTGATTTTCTTTATGTTTCTCTGGATTTATTTTGGACTCCTGGCATCTACCCAGTATGGCATTTTCACAGCCTTCTGTCTCAGAATGTTTTAACCTCAAACAAGTTCTGTATGGTTAATGTGGGTAGCTGGTATGCAGAAGTTACTGTACTGTTCCATGAACTATATCAGTGGGGCACTAAAGCCCAGAGAGATTATTTGACTCATCTGATATTACTCAACAAGTCAGCATGCAATAAACTAAAACTAAATTTTCTCTTTTGAAAGATGACAATTTTTTTGGTCAGTTTGGCTTACTGAGCACCTACTTTGTTCCAGGCATTATACCCAGCTAGAGCTACAAATGTTAATAAAACATAGTACTTGCACGCCACAATGAGCTCAGATCATCTTGGATAACATCAACAAATATCCTGATAATTATAATTCATTGCGATAAATGATTCAATAACAAAATAAAGTTCTACAGGAGCCTAGAAGAGAAAAGAATAATTTTATCTACAGAGATGGGAGAATTATGAAAGAATTCACAGAGAATGTAAGGCTTGAGGTGGAGCCTTTTAAGAGCATCAAATATCTGTAGGAAGAAAGTGGAACAGGTATTCCAAGGAGAAGATGTAACATGTAAAAGACAAGAGTCATGCAAATCTGTAGACTGCTCAAAGAATGATAAAGTGTTCAGTGTAGCTGGAATGTAAGGATGGTGGGGGAGGGGTTAATGAATGATGGTTCAAACTTCTGGCAATATAAATGTGTTCAGGTGGTAGAGGATCTTAAATGCTGAAGAACTTTATCTTCAGTGGGGAACCTCTGCAGGGCTTAGAGCAGGACAAGTGACATGATTGTTTTTCTCTTAGCTTGCTTTTCTTCTACTAATATGTCTTTTTTCTTGCTTTGTGTGTAAGAATGATATGGTATTTTCCTCAAAGAGTTATTGTGAGAATCAAGTTATTGTTTGGAAGTTGTGAACTCTAACATGCTATTATCTATAAGATACATGAGCTATTATCAACTCTTTCTTTCCTTCCTTCCTACCTTCCTTCCTTCCTTCCTTCCTTCCTTCCTTCCTTCCTTCCTTCCTTCCTTCCTTCCATCAATGACCTAACATGTAGGGTTTGGTAGAAACAAAAGGGAAACACAAACCAAAAATTAGAGAACAATTAGTCAGTACTGACTATACGACCATGAAATTATTCAGGGAAAACTGTATGTAAGTGGTAAAAGACTGTGGAATAAAGGAACATTTTTGTTTTGTTTTGTTACTGTTGTTGTTTTTAATGGAGAGCTCATCTAGAGTCTTGGACCTGGATTGGGGGCAGGAGATGGATGAGAAAGAAACTGCCATAGTAGCACAGTAGCCTGAGGCTTTGGACCCTCCGTGTACTAATCCAAGTATAAAAGGTTGATAGAGATGTCTCTTATGGCAGGGCTCACCATCTCCAGAAAAATGTTTTCTTGCTGAATAGTCTCCTCAGTGATCCTTTCACGTCCTTGTTCCTTAGACTATGGATGAAGGGGTTCATCATGGGAGTTATAATTGTATACATCATGGTAGCTGCCTTATCCCTTTCTACTGAATAGGCAGAAGAGGGAAGAAAGTAGACCCTGATGATGGATCCATAGGAAAGGGCCACAGCTGAGAGATGGGAGCCACAAGTGGAGAATGTTTTCCACTTCCCCTTGGCTGAAGGACCCCCAAGTACAGTGCAACAAATAAGGGCATAGGAGACAATAATGAAGGTGAAGGGGATAAAGATAACTGCTCCCCCAACGACTAAGATTGTCAAGTCATTGATTTGAGTGAGCAAGCAAGCTTTAAAATGGGTTCCAGGTCACAGAAAAAGTGTGGGATTTTTTTCTGATCACAGATGGTCAAGAGACCTAGCAGACTTAGATCAGTATTGAGACAAGGTTGGAGATGACCCATGGTGTCACTACCAATAGGGCACAATGCTTGGGGCTCAGTAATGCAGCATAATGTAATGGGTGACAAATGGCAACATACCAGTCATATGCCATGGCTGCCAAAAGGAAATTGTCCTGGTCCACCAGCAACATAAAAAAGTACATTTGTGTAAGGCATCCTGCAAAGGAGATGGTTGGGTTCTGGCTTTGGATGTCTGCCAACATTTTGGGGATTGTAGTGGTTATGAAGCAGATGTCAGTGAAGGATAGATTGGCAAGGAAGAAGTACATGGGGCTATGAAGGTGAGCATCATTGATAATAGCCAGGATGATAAGTAAGTTTCCTACCATGGTGACCAGATACATGCACAGAAATAGCATAAAAATGAGTTCTGCTGTTCAGACCCCACAGTGAGTCCCAGGAGGAAGAATTTGGAAATAGTTCGGTTTCCTTGGTGCATGATTCTGCTGTGTCTAAAAAGGAAAAAAATTCAACCTCACTATAAAATAGTAATGATACAAAAACTGGTCAGAGGACATTATACTAGATTATAGAATTGAATCAAGGTCTTGGAACCAGACAGTATTGGCTCATATTCTCTTCCTACTAAAATACAAGCTCAACAAGGTCATGAATTTTATCTACTATGTTCAATGCTGTAGTCCAGTACTAAAGATGGTGCTTGGCATGTGGTAGGTGCCCAGTAAATATTAGTTGGATTTATATACGAATGAGCACTAGGTGTTATACTTAACTAATGAATCATTGAACACTACATCAAAAACTAATTATGTACTATACAGTGGCTAACTGCATATAATAAAAAATAATAAAAAATAAAAAAGAATGAGTGATTAAATGAAAAAGTTAATATTCTGAATTTACCACTCAATATTTTCATGACTTTGTTATTTGTGCTTTTTCTAAGTCAATTTCATCAATTTCAAAATGTGGAGAATACCCATTTTATAAGGTTTTTTGAGAATTGCAGGGCACATGCCAAATGCCCATGTCTATAGTTAACTATTTCTGCACAAATAGTAGCTGCTATTGTTCACTAATTTGGAAAAATCATAGACTCTAAAGGCAAAAAGAAATCTCCAGAGACCATCGAACCCAGCTTCTGTCTTTGGGCAGTTGAGTATTCAATATGCATGTGATAGCGTAGCTGAGCACATTTTAGTGTTCCAGAGAAAGAGATGCCACAATCCTCTTCCAGCACCTGATCCAAAATTTTATCCTTTAAGTAATTAACACTTCCTCACATCTTCCTGAAATCGTCTCAGTTTTTACATTTCAAAAAGGAGAAATTAGTCATCTGAATTAAATGCTGCTGACATCATGTAGGGATGTCCACTGACTTAAGCTATACAGAGGTAATGTTTAGTGTTCTTAACAAGACCATTTATAGTGGAGTTGATTGGGCATAAGCCAAAGTGAAGAAGATTTTGGGGTAACACTTTAAGACCTAGTGTTTATTTAGGGCTTGATATATTACAGACACCTTGCTAAGTGCTTTTTGTGGATTATCTTATTAAATATTCACAACTCTGAGTTAAGTAGGGCTACTAAGATGTTCCATTTACAGATGAAGAAATCAAAGATTAAAAAAGTTAAATAACTTGATGAAAATGACATATAGCTGGTGTAGTGGTCAGGATTCTAAGCTCGGTTGGTCTGACTTCAGAGTCCTCTTGCTTAACCACTATGCTATATTGCCACTATACTGTTTATATCTTCACATTTGTGAAGAGAAAACCTATGTTCTAGGCACATAAGAGCTTGCTGAGCCAAAGTCAAAAGCAAGTAAGTGATGGAGCTAGACTTTGAATCTTGATGCCAAAGTGTTTTTGCTATATCTGGGTAAGTTTAAACGAGAGCAAATGGGTTTACAAATGGGAAGATTTGTCCTTGCTTATTCCAGTTTGCACCTTATCTATGCTGCTGTGAGATCCGTTTTACACACTTGCTACTTAAAGTTCTGCCATGCATCCATACCACCTTCCCAAGTCTAACACAACTGGACTGCCATTGTATAAATTCACGCACTTCTGGTTTGCTGTTTAATGTTGTACTCTCTGAAAAAAAGAGGTTGGCAGCACTAATGAATAGTTGGAGCAAAACTGCAGGAGGAATACTGCATTTACTTAACAACACAATTTTTCCCAAGTACTATAGCAGTAGTCATTTGCATACTAACAAATAAATGTGCTAATTATAAACCAAGCAGGATCAGGTCTGGTGGGACCTCTGCTAGGCAACATTTAGTCATTTCATATGTACAGAATGTACTGAAAATAATAAAGTGGCATATTATTATGTACACGTAATCTAGGCTTTTCACTAATGCAAATTGTATCAGCAAAGTTTGACAGTCCACGTTTCTGATTTGTCCTTCTAGGCACTATATAAGCTAGTTCTATTTAACTGCTTGTTCTCTCTTTTCCTCAAGCTGGCACCATATTTTCCATCCAAACACGTAAGTATCTTCAGTCTTTCAACCTTTATATCCAAGTCACTAATTTGGCACAATACTCCTGCAGTAAATGTGGGGAGCAAATGTTTATGTATTTAGGTTGGGGTCCCGCTCCTATGGAACTTACCCAGATGTTTTGTGGCTATTTCCAAAGCTATTCCAGAAAGAAACAGTTCCACTACCTCCACATAAAAAAGAATCAGTGATTTTTTCAGCTATGGATGTGAACCTTTCCTCCTAAAATAGAAAAAGAGAAGAAGGCTGGAATAAGAATTGAAAACCTCAACTGGTGGTAGTGTTTCTGCTGCTGTATTTAGAAAAGGATCACCCTAGGGCTCAAGGTAATCCTCTAGGCTCCTTATTAGAAACCACTCTCAATTCCATCCTCTATGGACCAAGTCCTCCCTACTGTGATATATGGGTATTCACTGATTTCTTGGGAATATATATATAAACATGTGTGTGTGTGTGTGTGTGTATATATTTATCTCCTATATATATCCCATACATATACATATATGTATAAAATCCATACATATACATAAATAATGTGTACATATGTGTGATTATATACCGTGTGTATACATATATATATGCAGTGTGTGTGTATGTGTATATATATATTTTTTTCAAACCTCATGTCCCTGTTGTATTTTTACTCTAGTTAGAAAATGAAAATATCAACTACTTTTGAAGAAAAACTTCACCTTCCCTTATACCTAATAGTTGCCTTTTGTATCTCCATGTAATCCAATAACAAACAGACTCAGGTGATATTTGGAGAGGAGTAATAATGAAAGCAACACTAGAGTGCTTATTATTT
The DNA here is from genome assembly GCF_037043125.1 of Eumetopias jubatus. NCBI lineage: Eukaryota > Metazoa > Chordata > Mammalia > Carnivora > Otariidae > Eumetopias > Eumetopias jubatus. The sequence continues at coordinate 18,074,839 of NW_028274817.1, read as the reverse complement.
GTCAGGCACTCTTTTAAGCCCCTCATGTATATTAATTTAATTAATTTTAAAAAATATTTTATTTATTTATTTATTTATTTATTTATTGGAGAGAGAGTGTGCACACATGAGCAGGGGAAGGGCAAAAAGAGAGAGAGAAGCTCAAGCACACTCCATGCTGAGAGTGTGCACACATGAGCAGGGGAAGGGCAAAAAGAGAGAGAGAAGCTCAAGCACACTCCATGCTGAACGTTGAGCCCCATGTGGGGCTTGAGCCCACGACCCTGAGATCATGACCTCAGCCGAAACCAAGAGTTGGATGCTTAACTGACCAAGCTACCCAGGTGCCCCTTAACTCAATTAATTTTTATAATAAAACTGAGGGAGGTAAAAATATGATCTCCTTTTTCACAGATGAGGAAACAAAAAAAAAGTGATTTGCACAAAGTCATAAACTAGTTGATGGTAGAGCCACGGTTCTTACCAGAAACTCTTGCTCATGCTCTCTTTTCTTAACTACTGCATTACACTATCTCCTAGTAATCATGTGGGAGCTCTAGAAAAAGAAGGCATTCTGGTAAAATGGCAAAAAATGATCTTTTAAACTTCTCTCTTGTCATTCTCCCTCTCCTGAATCCTGGCAGAATTTCTCACTGCCTATTTAACTCTACCTCCAAACCTAGAGACTATGTACATTTCAGCTACCCTCTTTTTTTCTTAATGTTATCATGGAGGGATAACCTTCCTTTTAATAAAAGCCAATCCTTTCATCTATATTCTGGATCCCTTCCCCTTTTGCTTTCCTAGGAGATTTATGCCATCAGTTGACTTCTTTCCTGTATCTTCAAGCAATCTTTCTCTATTGGATTCTTTTTTCAGCTTTTAAACATATAGTCTCCTATGTTCAAACAAACAAGTGAACCCCCCTGGATCCCTTAGCCCTCTCAGTTACTGAACAATTTCACTCCTTCCATCAAACACAAATTTCTTGAATTGTCTACATTTTTGTCTCCATTTCTTCACCTCGACCCACTCCAATCTGTCTTCTGCCCCACAAGACTCCACTGAAATAGCTCTCGATAAGGTCACAATGACACCCATGATGCTAAATTCATCCTTCTTGGCAATTCAACAGCATTCATCTCAGATGATCACCTTCTTTCTTGATGTACCCTCTTTCCTTGGATTTTGAGAACCTCACTCCCCTGGTTTTCCTTTTATTTCTCTGACCATTCTTTCTCCATCTCCTTTTGTGGCTTCTCCATATAACATTTAAATGTTTGTTGTGATGTCACAGAGTTTTTCTTTGCTCATTCTATTCTCTTCCTGAAATAAAATCATCCACTTTCATGATTTCAATAGCCATCTTTATGCTGATGATTCAGTTTCTTATCCTTAATTTAACTCTCTCTTCTGAGTTCCAGAACCATGCACCTATTTTTTATATTCACTTGTATATCTCATAAGCACCTTAAACTCAGTATTTCCAAAATAAAACTCTTTATCTACCCACCCCACTGCCTAAAACCAATTTTGACCCTCCTATATTATTCCTTACCTCAATAAAATATAGCATTATTAATTTTTATCATTTTGAAGCCTCTCATCTTTCTTAAGATTCCATTATTTAAGTCCTATAGATTTGTGATCTTAAATATCACTCAAATGTATCTACTTCTCTTTATCATCCTATTCCAGGCCATTAACATGTCTCTGTATCAAATTTGTTCCCTCTGAACAGTCCCAGGCTAATACTTTTTAGTGACTTCCCATTCTTCTTACTTTAAGGTCCAGAATTATTCTTTTCTTCTCAGAGACCCACTTTATTCAGTTCTGTACATATGGGGACATTGGCACAAGCCCAATCCATCTTAGCTTGTATCACCCTGTGGAGAATAAAGCATAAGGTCCAGAATTATTAATGTAGCCTACAATGCTTGGCCTTCTCCTGAATTCCCATTTTGTGCTCTCCTTCTTTCAGTTCCTTGAAACCCTGAAGTTCTTCCTTGCCTCACTGTTTTTTTCATATGCACATATTCTCTGTCTGGAAGGTAATACCCTCTACATGGGGCTAACTCATATTCCTACTTCAGGTCTCAATTTAAATACTTTTTATTCAGGTAGACCTTCTCTAACCTCTCTAGTCTATGTCAGATCCTTGCAGTGACATCCCATAGCCACCTGTACTTCCCCTATAAAAAGTATTTATTGGAACTATTGATCCCTCCTATTATCTTATAAATTCTATGAGGGCAGGGACCATATCTATCTTCTTCTATATTCCCAGTGCTTAGCAAAGTGTATGACAAGTAGTTGGTACTCAAAAATTTGTGAATGAATTAATGGGAGAATAGAAATTATATATAGAACAATTAATTTGGCTTGGCGGTAGGGGTCATGGAAGAATTTAAAGAGAAAATGACTTTTTAGATGAGTCTTGAAGAATAAAAAGCAATTTGAAGCACTATTGTGAAGATATAGAGGGGAGAACTGTGAGGTCTCAAAGTACATGATGTGTGCAGTAACTTAGAGTTGTCTGGTATGGCTGTAGTACAGGAGAGAATCATAGAAGGTAGTAGGTTGGGCACAATTGTGAAGGTCTTTGTGTGTACCACCTGATTAATGATGGCAGCAGCATCTAAGAGAAACAGCAAGCATGATTTTGTGTTGTGGAAGATCCAGAGTTCAGAGCAGACTGACAATTACCAGGGAAGTACTAAAATCAGAAGTACTTGGCAAAATGGGCTACAAATAAGTATTCCCTTATTATGCAGCCATCAAAAGGAATGAGATCTTGCCATTTGCAACAACGTGGATGGAACTGGAGGGTGTTATGCTGAGTGAAATAAGTCAATCAGAGAAAGACATGTATCATATGACCTCACTGATATGAGGAACTCTTAATCTCAGGAAACAAACTGAGGGTCGCTGGAGTGGTGGGGGGTGGGAGGGAGGGGGTGGCTGGGTGATAGACATTGGGGAAGGTATGTGCTATGGTGAGCACTGTGAATTGTGCAAGACTGTTGAATCACAGATCTGTACCTCTGAAACAAATAATGCAATATATGTTAAGAAAAAAAAAGAAGAAGAAGATAGCAGGAGGGGAAGAATGAAGGGGGAGGAATCGGAGGGAGAGACGAACCATGAGAGATGATGGACTCTGAAAAAAATAACTGAGGGTTCTAGAGGGGAGGGGGGTGGGGGGATGGGTTAGCCTGGTGATGGGTATTAAAGAGGGCACATTCTGCATGGAGCACTGGGTATTATGCACAAACAATGAATCATGGAACACTACATTAAAAACTAATGATGTAATGTATGGTGATTAACATAACAATAAAAAATTTAAAAAATAAATAAATAAGTATTCTTTTCCTTTTTGGTTCCACTTTGTTTGGAGACTCCCTAGAGACCTGTATCCCTATTTCTAGTGACCAGAGAGTATGTGTGGAGCCTGCCTGACTAGAGAAATGTCTGAGCATACTGAGAAATGAGGAATCGTGTCCTCCTCTTGCAGCTGGAATCCCCAGGCCAGTGGAAAAATGGTGTCTCTTCATGACCATTTTGTAATTCTTTTTCAGTTTGGTAAATCACATCACAACATGTATTGGATTTTGTATTTTTTCAGGAGCCTTGGACTTTCCTAGAGGAGATTTGTAAGTCTTTAGGCAATTGGTATTCAGTATAGTAATGCCTGATTTTTTAAAGGGGCATATTTGGAAACAGAGTACAATGACACTGACCTTTTCTCTGAGTGGCTGTTTTTGCAAACATCATAGCAAATGCGTTCAGGAATTGCTCATTCATGGGGGCTGTTCAGAAGCAGGGGAAGGGAAGTGCTCTGGGAATTGACAACAGCAGCAAAGCAGTACAGAAAAGAGCAGAGAAGCTCAGACATGATGAATAGGATCATTTTTTGCTGTGAAAAGATTGATGCTTCCTTATCTGGAGGATGGATCCATATACTCTTAAATTCTTGGTTGAATATTTGTTTGTTTGTTTGTTTGTTTTGACACAGAGGATCATAAACATGGCCATTGTTTTGGTCTCACTTCTATTTTCAACTACCTAAGTGACCTTTGGAAAGCTCTCTGTCTGGATAGTAGTTTTATCCTCTGGAAAATGAGAGGGTTAGACTAAATTTTTCTCTATACTCAACTCCCACTCTGACATTTGACAATTCTATGATTTCTAATTGGGTACATTTATACGTATCATGGTGGAAATGTGATTGTATATGCCTAGAAGATGGGTAGTAGAAATAGTACAATTTCTGCTCAGTGAACACGGTGGGTTTTGTGTATGTGTTTTGATGTATAATTCATGAAGTTTCTAAATTTCCCACTTGGAGAGAGAGTTCGTGACAATAAAATTACATTCTGCCTAATCATTTCACCTATGTTGTGTGTGTGGGTAGGGGGTTTATTACAAAAGAGTGTGTTAGCTAAGAAGGGTTATCTGGAGGTAATTGTAGAAGTAGGCTTCTGTTTAAGATGAGGAAACAGGAGAAAGAGAAGAAAAAGATTAAGCATAGCTTTAAGTAACCTACTTAATAGAAGTTTTTGAAAAACACTAGAAACAGTTATCAGCTTGTCAGATAAATCAGAGCCAATCTCTGCTTATACCTTCATTGGAAACCTCTTCAAGATGGACACCCAGACTATCCATTTATTCATTGTTTCACTAATGGGAGAAGGAGGGAGTATGAAAACTCTTCTTCAGGGTTAGGGAAAGGGAAATGAAGTGAAAAAAGCAGCCCATAGGTTTCCTCCCTCTCATCCAGTTGGCAGAGAATGCTCAAGGATCCAGTAAATTCTCTCTTGCCTTCTTTTCTTCCTCCCCCACAAACATCACTAGCAGCAAGAAAAAAAAAAGGAAACACTGAGGAGTGGGACAGCAAGGGCTAGATTACCTATGGCGTTCCTGCTCCATCCAATTATCAGCTTTATCAAGGTTTTGTTGGCAATTACATAAGGGAGACATTGGGACATAGAAGGACTGTTGAAGGGAGGTTAGGGGGGAGATACGTGGGCATCAAATTTTAACCACTTAGCTACTATCATTGCAGAGAATCATAGCAGATGTCACATTTTACTATTCAGCATGCTATATTTGGTGCATGAGCCATATCCTTAGCTCTTATGCTTCCTTATAATATTAGATTGTTGTGTCTGTGAAAAGAAATGTAAGAAAGTAAAATTTAGAACATATAAAGCACAGGTATTGAAGACCATACTCAGACACAGCTATATGGAACCCACAAGTTTGTTAGGGAGAGCGCACACTTGCACAGTGACAACTCTGAATACCAAAGTAGTGTTTTCAAAGCAACAACTTAACAAGGGTAAACAATAGAGTGCAAAGTGGAGTAATCAAGTAGTCAGATAAAAACCCAGTGGGTTTTTATCATACAAGGTTCCTTGGAGAACATGAGTTTTGGGAAGGTGACACCCATAACTGCTTCATAATCAGTAGATCACTGGGACTATTTTCTAGTCAATGCTTCAATCTTAGTAGTAATCTTGATATTTTCAACTCTGGTGTGGAATTACTGGTCTATGATAGGTAATATTTATTGTCATGTGGGTCTTAGAGAGCACGCTGTCCTTGAAGACAGCTAGCAGGAGAACAAGGTGCTTGCAAGTTTCTAATTGGGCTGGGAAAGGATAAAATTTGCCACCTGAAGTGCCAAGGGAACAAGTACATAGTGTACTTCTTCCTTAATGAAATTCAAGGTTGGTGGAGGAGGGGTTCTCCCTGATTTTCAGTTACTTGATAGACTGTCCAGGAAGATGGAATTGAACAGTGAAATACAGACTAAGGGTCACAGTGACCCAGCATTTTAGCAGCCCTTAAATATCTGTTGAATTCTCTTAGAACCAACCTGAAGCATGGGTCTCTTAGGACAATAGCTAAGTCTGTAGAGGGAAAAGATTTTTGTTGGGATACAAGAGTTCTGTGTCTCAATTCTGGCTTGAAATCTTATTTTCAGAGTGATTTTGAACATATTAATTCCCTAAGATAGATACTGGATTTATTAAACACAAAGGAATTCCTTTTATGTCTATGAAACTTGATCCCATCAGATGACTTTACAATAATCTTTATATTTATCACACAGTGGTTTGGAAGGGTGGGAGGATGGAGAGGGAAGTGCTGGGAGTTGGATAATTGTAAATGTACGAGTGCTTTAGATAAATCTGGAAGGGAATATGATCGCAGACTCTATTCACTCAACTGTATATCATCTAGCAGGCCCGCCTGACCCTTTGCCTCTTTTCTCTGCAAGTTTCAATACTGCTATGGACTGAACTGTGTCCCCCTACCCCTGAAAATTCTTATACTCTCTTCAAAAGAAGAGATGCCAGAGAGTGCTCTCCCCCTGTATGTGAGAACACAAGAAGAAAGGGGTTGTTTGCAAGCCCGGAAGAGTGTTCTCACTAGAAATCAACCATGTTGGCACCTTGGTCTTGCACTTCCAGTTTCTAGAACTGGGAGAAAATAAATTTCTGTTGTTTAATTTACCCAGTGGTATTTTGTTACAGCAGCCTGAGCAGACTAAGATAATTACTATCTCCTAAACAGGACCTGCCATGTGATCTGTAAAGAAAGGGGGAGACGAACCATGAGAGACGATGGACTCTGAAAAACAAACTGAGCGTTCTAGAGGGGGGGAGAGTAGGGGGCTGGGTTAGCCTGGTGATGGGTATTAAGCCTCCCATCTGAAAAGGACCTTCCCTGCACCAGGAGGGTAGAGGGCATCCTTACTGCCAGAAACAGGAAATTCAAGGCTGAGAAGGCTGTATAAACAAACTTTGTTACTTCTTCATTAATTTGCTACCCCAAGTCCAAACCCTTTGTTTTGTTACATCTTCACAAACAAGTATTTCTTAATCTAAAAGCTAAAAAAGTTGCCTGCTTTGGTCACTGCTTTGAATCTCTTTGGGGCTACTGTGCATATGAAATTAAATTTGTTTTTCTGTTAAAAAAAAAAAAAGAAAGGAAATCTAATGCCACCAATTTGAGTTTATATTCTTGAGAATCCATTAGAGCCCAGATCTTCAGGGGTTGGGTAATACAAGTTATTTGTTGCATTGTTATAGTGAGAAACTGGCCTTGACTACCCTCCTTTGCATCAAAACAACCCTCCCTTTCTTGCACATACACACTTCATTTCACAGCGTTTGTGTATTTCTTCCTCACTAGTGTTTCTTTTCTCTATGTTTGCTACTCCTCTAGTCATGGACACAAAGAAACTGGAGGACATCACATCAGAGTTCAAAACTATTGGTTCCTCTTCAGGTGTGACCTTGATGAGCCTGTTTATTATTTTTTCCTCATCCATGGCTTACCTTTTAGATTCCTTAATATATGGTGACTAACCAAGTGTATCTGCAACTATATTCTGTTATTGTGTTAAGAATTATGAACTCTTTGTGGTTAATCCATTAATAAATTCAGGCAATATTTATTGAGCATCTCTGACATGCTTCTGTTCTAGATGCTGAAATACAGTGATAAATAAGAAAGGCAAAAAATATTTTTTGCCTATATAGAGCTTACATCTAGTGGGGGAAGATGGATAATAAATATATAGAGAAATGAATTTTAAAACGTAACTTTAGGTGGGAATAGCTTCTGTGAATAAAATGGAGTGGAGAATTGTTGGGTCAGTGACCACCTTACATAAGTTCACTAGGGAATTTTTCTCCAGGGAAGTGACAAATGAGTTGAGAACTAAAGTGGTGAGTGATGAGAAAGACCTAGAGAATTGCAGGTAGACTAGTGCAAAAGATCGAAGTTGGAAATGTATGGGGCATATACATAGGCCACAAAGAAACCCACTGTGGCTGGAAGTACTGAGAGACACAGATGACGATGTCAAAAGATATTTAGGGGCCATAATATGAGGAATCCAGAATGCTATGGTGAAAAGCTTGGATTTAATCTTCGATGCAGTGGAAAGCAATTGAGGGGGTTAAGAAAGGAAGAAAGGGGTCTGATTAACACTTTGCAAAGATGCTTCTGGGTGCTGTCTGGAGGATGGGCTATAGGGAGCCAGAGTGAAGGTAGAAAGCCCAATTATAGGCTATTGTAGTACTCCAAGAGAAAGATAATAGTGAATTGAGCTAAGATGGTACAGTGGAGGTAGAGAGAAGTTTTTGGATACTGGATGTCCTTTTATTATTTTTTCTTTATACATAGTTTTTATTTCTCTTGGGTAAATACCTAGGAGTGGGATTCCTGAATTATATATATATATATATACATATATATATATATATGTCCAACTATATTAGAAACTGCCATACTGTTTTCTAAAGTAGCTATGAGATCTTGTATTTTCACCAGGATGTATGTGTTCTTCTTCTTTTTTTTTTACTTTAAGAGAATTTAATAAAAGATTTATAAAGGTGTGGGCAGGGTTAAAGGAAATAACAAGGGATGATGAAGTACCCACATACTTAGAAAGCCACTGCCAAACCATATTTATCTGGCATTTCTATTCTATTTTCTGTGTCTCTAAATATTCCTTGCCAGTGCAAATATTTAAAGTTATTTTTCCCAAAGACTAGTATGATAACAATATTAAGGACAGAGAGTTATAACTATTAATATGCACCAGGCACTCTCCTAAGCACTTTACATATACTAATTCATTTAATCTTCATGATAAACCTATGACAAATTAGCCTTCCTGCTATAAAGTGATATAGGTTTTCTTCTTTTTTTTTTTTTTTTAGTGTTCAATGATACATTATTTGCGTATAACACCCAGTGCTCCATGCAGTATGTGCTCTCTTTAATACCCATCACCGGGCTAACCCATCCCCCCATCCTCCTCCCCTCTAGAACCCTCAGTTTGTTTCTCAGCATCCATAATCTCTCATGGTTCATCTCTCCCTCCGATTCCCCCCCTTCATTTTTCCCTTCCTTCTCCTAATGTCTTCCATGCTGTTCCTTATGTTCCACAAATAAGTGAAACCATATGATAATTGACTTTCTCTGCTTGACTTATCTCACTTAACATAATCCCTTCCAGTCCCATCCATGTCGATGCAAATGGTGAGTATTCATCCTTTCTGATGGCTGAGTAATATTCCATTGTGTATATGAACCACATCTTCTTTATCATTCATCTGTTGAAAGGCATCTCAGCTCCTTCCACAGTTTGGCTTTTGTGGACATTGCTGCTATGAACATTGGGGTGCATGTGGCCCTTCTTTTTACTACATCTGTGTCTTTGGGGTCAATACCCAGGAATGCAATTGCTGGGTCATAGGGTAGCTCTATTTTTAATTTTTTGAGAAACCTCCATACTGTTTTCCAAAGTGGCTGTACCAGCTTGCATTCCCACCAACAGTGTAAGAGGGTTCCCCTTTCTCTACATCCTCTCCAAGATTTGTTGTTTCCTGCCTTGGTGATTTTTGCCATTCTAACTGGTGTAAGGTGGTATCTCAATGTGGTTTTGATTTAAATTTCCCTGATGGCTAATGATGTTGAACATTTTTTCATGTGTCTGATATCCTTTTAGAGTAGAGCAGGCAGCATTCAGTGGGTTGGATATAGTGGTTTATGCAATGCCATGATTATGGCCATCTCTGTGGCCCTTACTCTTTGCTTTCTTACTCAGTTTCTGTCATTTAGATATAATCTCTTGGTCTCCAGTGTTCTTATTATTTCAATGTGGTATGCCTTAGTGTGCATCTATTTTCAGCAGTTTTGCTGGGTATTCAATTGCCCCTTTCAATCTGGAAATTATTTCTTTTTTTCTTTTTAAATTGTATTATGTTATGTTAATCACCATACATTACATCATTAGTTTTTGAGGTAGTGTTCCATGATTCATTGTTTGCGTATAACTTCCAGTGCTCCTTTCAGTACGTGCCCTCTTTAATACCCATCACCAGGCTAACTCATTCCCTCACCCCCTCCCCTCTAGAACTCTCAGTTTGTTTCTCAGGGTCCATAGTCTCTCATGGTTCGTCTCCCCCACTGATATCCCCCCTTCATTTCTCCCTTCCTACTATCTTCTTTTTTTTTTTTTTAACATATAATGTATTATTTGTTTCAGAGGTACAGGTCTGTGATTCAGCAGTCTTACACAATTCACAGCACTCACCATAGCACACACTCTCCCCAATGTCTATCACCCAGCCACCCCATCCCTCCCACACCCCTGCTACTCCAGCACCCCTCGGTTTGTTTCCCGGGATTAAGAATTCCTCATATCAATGAGATCATATGATACATGTCTTTCTCTGATTGACTTATTTCGCTCAGCATAATACCCTCCAGTTCCATCTACATCATTGCAAATGGCAAGATTTCATTCCTTTTGATGGCTGCATAATATTCCATTGTGTGTGTGTGTGTGTGTGTGTGTGTGTGTGTGTGTATACATATATATATATATATATATATATATATATATATATATATACCACATCTTCTTTATCCATTCATCTGTCAATGGACATCTTGGCTTTTTCCATAGTTTGGCTATTGTGGACATTGCTGCTATAAACATCTGGGTGCACGTACCCCTTCGGATCTCTACATTTATATCTTTGGGGTAAATACCCAGTAGTGCAATTGCTGGGTCATAAGGTAGCTTTATTTTCAACTGTTTGAGGAACCTCCATACTCTTTTCCAGAGTAGCTGCACCACCCTGCATTCCCACCAACAGTGTAGGAGGGTTCCCCTTTCTCCGCATCCCTGCCAACATCTGTTGTTTCCTGACTTGTTAATTTTAGGCATTCTGACTGGTGTGAGGTGGTATCTCACTGAGGTTTTGATTTGGATTTCCCTGATGCCGAGCGATGTTGAGCACTTTTTCATGTGTCTGTTGGCCATTTAGATGTCTTCTTTGGAAAAATGTTTGTTCATGTCTTCTGCCCATTTCTTGATTGGATCATTTGTTCTTTGGGTGTTGAGTTCTATAAGTTCTTTGTAGATTTTGGATCCTAGCCCTTTATCTGATGTGTCATTTGCCAATATCTTCTCCCATTCTGTCGGTTGTCTTTTGGTTTTGTGGACTGTTTCTTTTGCTGTGCAAAAGCTTTTTATCTTGGTGAAGTCCCAATAGTTCATTTTTGCCCTTGCTTCCCTTGCCTTTCGTGATGTTTCTAGGAAGAAGTTGCTGCAGCTGAGGTCAAAGAGGTTGCTGCCTGTGTTCTCCTTTAAGATTTTGGTGGACTCCTGTCTCACATTGGGGCCTTTCATCCATTTAGATTTATCTTTGTGTACGGTGTAAGAGAATGGTCGAGTTTCATTCTTCTGTATATAACTGTCCAATTTTCCCAGCACCATTTGTTGAAGAGACTGTCTTTTTTCCATTGGATATTTTTTTTCTGCTTTGTCGAAGATGAGTTGACCATAGAGTTGAGGGTCTATTTCTGGGCTCCCTATTCTGTTCCATTGATCTATGTTTCTGTTTTTGTGCTAGTACCATGCTGGCTTGGTGATCACAGCTTTGTAATATAGCTTGAAATCAGGTAACCAATAACCAGTAACGAGATTGAATCAGTGATCAAAACCTCCCAAGAAACAAGAGTCCAGGACCTGGTGGATTTCCTGGGAATTCTACCAAACATTCAAAGAAGCAATAATACCTATTCTTCTGAAGCTGTTTCAAAAAACAGGAACAGAAGGAAAACTTCCAGACTCATTCTATGAGGCCAGCATTACCTTGATCCCAAAACCAGGCAAAGACTCCATCAAAAAGGAGAATTTCAGACCAGTATCCCTGATGAATATGGATGCCAAAATTCTCAACAAGATCTTAGCTAATAGGATCCAACAGTACATTAAAAAGATTATCTATCAAATTATTTTTTTGATAATTTCTTCCTCGTTTTCTCTGTTCTCTTTTAGGAAAATCCATCATTGCTATGTTGGAACTCCTGGTTTGAACTTCTAAATTAAAATTTTCCCCCTTATTTTCTATCTCTGTTTCTTTGGTCTAGTTTTTGTGAGATTTCCTCAACTTCATTTTCCACTACCACTATTGAAGTTTTATTTCTGTTGTCTCTTAAAATATCCAAGAACTCTTTTACTTAATGTTTATTTTTTATAGTTGCTATTCTTGTTTAATGACTATAATATCTTTTATATTTCTGATGATCTTAATGGTTTTGAAGGTTCTCCTCTCTCTGATATATGTTTCCCCTAAGTTATTTTTTCTTAACTCTTTTGTTTCGATGTTTTACTTTTATGATAGACTTTTTAAAAAATTATGTCTTAGGGTCCTTGTATGTTTGGTTATATTTGAGTGGGACACAAAAAAAAGCTGATTAAAGTTTTTGTCATGGAGGGCCTTATTATAGGATGATTTGGCTGGATCCCCTCTGTTGGTGAACTCCTAATTATTTTTAGATAATTTTCTATAAGGCTGATCAGATTCTCTCAGAAAATAATCTTCCAATCTTCTACCTGGGGCAAGCCTTGGCTGCAGGTTTCTGGGAACTAAATGGGAGAAGAGGGTTGGCGGTCTCAACATACAGTAGATAGCTAGATCACCCACTGAGTTCTAGCTGAGACACCCAGTCCAAACACCTCTTATTTTAATGATCAGAATAAGTTTCTACTCTTTGGTAAGAGGGAAGTATGTAGGGGAATTACCTTGCTGTAAAGAAAAGAGGAGGGGATTTGGAGGCTTAATTGCTCCGTAAACCATCTTTCAACACATTCCCATGTTTTCAGCTCCACTTTCACCCTCACTTATAGAAGTACCCAATGGTGACTGGATGCTGCCAATTTTTGAGCCTCTTGGGAGATCATTGGTGCAAATTGTATTGTTCATTTTCACACTGTTGGTTTAGGATTCAGGTTTCTTGGGTCTCCCAGTCAGTTGATAGTTGCTTTTTTGCTTTCCTTTTCCTAAAATGCTTTTCATACTGTTTCATGTTTGTTTTTCCTCATGGGTTTATGCCTCTAAAATAGTTTATTTTGTGTCATTTATACATAAATGTGAATGTCTAATCCACTGCATTTAATTGAAAACCCTTCTTTATTTTTTATCATGACATTTAATGTGTTTAATTTGTAGCACTTCTATTATATTACATATTTATATATTTGCTTATTATATGTCTCCATCCACAAGTATGCTTGCTTCATGAAAATAGGGATATTGTCTATCTTGTACTCTATGCATCCCTAGTGCCTAGGACATAATAGACAGTATTTGCTGCATAAATTAATCTGACTTATTTTATTAATTAAAAATGATATTTATAGTCATATCATCTGATAGTGGTTGTGGTGAAAAAAGTGAAAATAATTATATAGCAAATTAGTCAGATCAAAATGGGAGAATTAGATACTCAAGGAAAAACGATATATAAGACAAGACACATAATAGCACAAGTGTATTTTATTGCAAAACCAATATATTTTCAACTTTATAATGCTACATTTTGTTCACAGTGGGCTGCCTCTGAAACATGTCTATGAACTTAAACTCATTGAGTCTTAGAAGTGGGGAAAAACTGTAAATTTTTCAGTTTAATATCTTATTTTACAGATAAGGAAACTGAGGACAAGAAAGGGGGAGTTATTAGCCAAATATCAGACAGGTAGTTAGTGGCAGAGCTGAGGCCAGGGTCCATCTCTTCAGACCATCTGCCCGTTGCTCTTTCTAATTTGGGGCCTGAAGATACGGCCTGATCCAAACAGCCCAGTTGTGTTAATGTGTACCATCACTGGCCCACTAATCTCACAGGGGTGTTAGAACAGTAAAAGTATAGTAATAGTTTTGAGTGGGATTTGGATGAAAAAAATTAGTAGCATGAGTTTTTTTTTTTTTAACACTTACACAAACATAAGATACAGTTAAGGAAAGAGAGATTATTTACACAGTAGCCTTTCAATTAGCCTCAGATTCCCTCAGGGGAGAATGATTCTGTATTATATGACGTATATTGCTTGTGTTAAATACCATACAGTTGGCCCATGATTAGCTATTTATATGGATAGAAGTCCAAGAGGCTAATAACCTCGGTCCTTCCAGCAAAAACCACTAAGGGACACCAGTGCTAAATGCTAGATGTGACCTTGATAAAAATGACAAGACGTTGCAGGTGAGTTTGTGGCATTTTGCATTTTATCAAAATCCTTCCATTTGGAGTGGAGGAGAGCAAACAAGGGGGCAGGCCCTTTCACAGAGAGCCACTGATTTTGGCTATACAGTAAAAACTGATCTATTTTGATGTATCTGCCTGGGGCCTAAAACTTGAAAAACTTTAGCCAGAGAGACAAGTTTTTCTTTGAGTAACTAAATTGCTTTTCACATTTCTATTTTATGTCTGCAGAGGGAACACACAATAAATTTGGGTAAGAATGTAGCAGGCAGAAATCAGAGCTGATGAATTCCAAGCTTACAAAAACTAAGGTTCCCAATCCCAGGTGCTTTTGTTTTTTCCTGTCAGTAGACTTAGTAAAAACAAGACAGATGTTCTGAGTCCTCCTAACTCCTGTCCCATTACTCAGGGATTTTGGAGACTGGACATTGCAATTGCTTTGTTGAAATAGAAGAGGATTTAGTGGGCTAGGATGTGATGGGGAGAGAGGGTGAAGAGTGTGGGGAGCAGCACATCAAGCTGCTCGTTCATAGGAGATGATTTGTGTTCATTCATAGGAGATGTGAAAGTGGAGGAAGCACAGAATCCAGCCCCCTACAGTAACCACAAGCAACTGCCACTTTTACTTGCCTGAAGATACTGCAGAAACCCAAAATTCACAGCCCTCCTTGACTGAGAGTTTAATCCCAGAGAAGGATCAGAGCAAATGCTTGTAGGTTTGCTTTAGCCCTCATATTTATACAGTGTTGTTGACTTTTTAAAATTATGAAACTTGAGCAACTTTAGTGAATCAAACACGGATATCCAGCACTTTGAGTGCCTACCTGGCTGACTTTTTTCAGGTCCAGTCATGGTTTTATGTGGCTTGAGGTTATTTCACAAATATATTTCTTTTGGTTGATTCTAACGATTGTATAGCCATCCATCCTGTTAATATCCAATAGTGCGTTTAGCCATCCTCCAGTTATTGAGCATTTGGAATCTTTCATGGAATATCTTTTAACCACTCCCATTTTGCACCAAACTCTACTCACCTTTTAAGGTTCTGGTTCAATACTACCTCTTCCATGATACCTTTCTTTTCCCCACCCCCACCCTGCTCCAGCCCCGTGGAATAAAATCAGTTCTTCTTTTTTGCTCTTGTAGCTCTTTGTCTTTATTTACATGAAAGAACATGTTACACATACAGTTGTCTTCCCTGTTATGTTATAGGCTCCTTGAGGGCAGGGATTGGGTCTTATACATAATTGAATCCCCTAAGTGTATGAATAGTGACTTACAGATACATATACAGCAGATGAATATTTAACCAGCAATATAATGAACATTTTTGCATAAATTATTTTAATTTATTTTGGATTATATCCTTGGGGGTATATTTCTGCAAATGGAATTACTTGGGCAAAGAGCAGTTACATGCTGTCATAGTGTGTTCCAGAAATTCCACCAGCAATTTATGTGGTGACCTGTTTCCTGACAGTGGTCTTTATTACACACATACTACCAAGCTGGGGGACATTGTGATTTAATTTGTATTATGCTGAGGT
The DNA here is from genome assembly GCF_037043125.1 of Eumetopias jubatus. Taxonomy (NCBI): domain Eukaryota; kingdom Metazoa; phylum Chordata; class Mammalia; order Carnivora; family Otariidae; genus Eumetopias; species Eumetopias jubatus. The sequence continues at coordinate 18,059,228 of NW_028274817.1, read as the reverse complement.
CACATGTTTTGTCCTGTGATTATATACTGAATATGTTCCCTATTGTGCTTGTTGTCCATTTTTTTTGACGATTCATCTAGTGAGTTTTATACATTTATCTCGTATGTTTCATTATTTATTTATATGTTCTGACTGGTGTGTTTTGAAAGTTCTCAATTGTATATATTTTCCCTTTTGGTGGTTTCCTTTTTGATCTTTATCTTATTATAGTACAATGTGCACAAGATTTTCTGTCATATATTTGAGCACATTATCTTGGCTTCGATGATACCCTTTATTTTTTCAATGGCTACAATAGCTAGATAAACAAGGCTGTTCTGGTTTTTTTTTTTTTTTAGTTTCACAGTTTAGATTTGTATGTCTAACTTTTTGATCCATCTGGAATTTATTGAAGCATATGATGTGAGAGACATATAACAAAATTCAGTTCTCTTCTTATGGATACACAGTTTCCCCACCGATATTTATTTGTTAGTGTTCCCTTGTGTGTGTGTGTGTGTGTGTGTGTGTGTGTGTGTGTGTGTGTGTTCTTTCTAGCCAACTGGAGACATTTTTATAAATTTGGCTCTCCTTGTTTAAAATATGCTATTTAATTGATCAATCTTCATTTTTAATTCAATGCCAAAAGGTCTTTTATATATGTATAGCTTTGTAATAAGGTTTAAAACCTGAGAAGCTATATACCATCATTATTTACAGTGGTATATTTTGGCATTTTGTCTTTTTATTCTTCCAGGTGAATTTCACTATAAATGTGTCATGGTCTGTAAAACCCCCTGCAGAATTTTTAATTGATATTGTATTAAATTTATATATTAACTTAAAGAGTCTTATCTTTCTTGTATTTTAGTCTTGCCAGTTGGGAGCGAAGTGTCTCTTTCCATTTATTCATGTCTTTCTTTATTTCTTCAATTATGATTGTATTATTTCCTTTGAATACATTTATTTTGTCATTGTTAAATTTTTCAAAGTACTTTTAAATTGATGATCTCATTCAGTGACTCTGCTGTAGGTGAGTAGAAGGATTTAGATGCAGCCAAGAATGACTGAATTATAATGGATATTTTCCCCCCAGTATTCATCAGGGTAACAGCTTTATTGGGATATAATTCACACACACATAGAATTACACAAATTTATACAATTTATATATACATATAAATGTGTGTACATTAGTTTATAGTATATTTCAGAATTGTGCAATCTTCACCACAATCAATTTTAGAACATTTTTATAACTAAAAAAAATGTAAGAGTGAGAAATGTAACCATATGGGAATATCAAATCATGGTGGGCATTGAACTAAAGGAATGATAAGGTTTTGGGCAGCATAAGTGTTAAAAGTTTTAGACATATTGAAAGTATAAGTCCATAAATTTTAATTACACCACACAGCTAATAAAATACAAACAAACAAATGAAACAATCTATCCTACCGTTCCTGCACCACTTCTCAAGACATTGACAACCACTAATCTACTTTTTATATACTAATTTCTCTATAGATTTGTCTAGTCTGGACATTTAATATGTATGAAATTGTGAAATAAAAAATGGACTTTTAAGGAGAAGCAAAGCAACATTTATTAAGCACCTACGTATCTGTTAAACACTTTCTATATTTTTTCTTATTTAATCTTAAAACAGCCATTTAAGTTAGGTAATATTTCCATTTTAGATAAGGGAATTGATAGTAGAGAGGTTGAGCAATTTGTTTGAGATCATAGGGTTAGGATGTGACATAACCTAGAAATGACTAGATTATTGACTAGATCTTTGTCCAAGCTCTTTCTGCCTTAAGGTACTTAGGAAGTTTGGAAAATATCTCCCCAATACTCTAGCTTCAATGGTCCTCAGTGCCTTCCACAGAGACAAAACACTAATATGACATTTTTGACACTGTGAGGGCTGAAAGAGCAGAGTAGAATAGAATATTTTGTATAGCATAGACCCATGGATCTACAGAAATTTGCTCTTTCAACTTCCCTCCATCAGATATTGAGAATGACCAATGATCTGTGTACAGTTTGAATCACAGAGCCATGGGAAATTAGAGCTCAAAGCTGAAAAGAGCCTCAGAGGCCACCTGATCTAGCTTCTTTATTTTATTGATGAAGAAACTGGGACCCAGAAAGAGCAAGCTATTTGCTCAATACCATATAGCTCAAATATGGTGACAGAGGATGAACTTTCATCTGTTACTGGAAAAATAAATGTACCAAAGGTTAAAGTCCCATCCAGAATAACTGCAGAAAATAAATTAAGGGGAAAGCAAGATAGTAATGTGGAAAGGTCACTGAATTAGGTCAGAAGGTCTGGATTCCAACATCATCTCTGCCACTAATTCACTGTGAGACCTTAGACAAGTCACTTAACCTCTTTCAACTTCTGTTTCTTCATCTGGAAATGGTTAGGTTGGAATATATGATCTTTTGAAAATTGCATTTATGTAACACTCCCAAAATTGTATTGAATAAGTAAATAAGTGAACCTTTGTATAAATGTTAAATGTTATGCTATTTTTGGAAGATACCCAGTGAACTACATAACCGAAAAACTGAAAAGAGGGGTAACCAAAAAAAGGTTTTAAAGAACCAGTACTGTAAATTTACATGCATCTAGGGATAAATGCATTAATGGCACCTTTTTTAAACATGAGAGGTTATTTCTTCAACAAATGAAAGGAGTGTCTGATTATTTCCAGTAAGTAGATATACAAGACACATTAGCCAAGTTAATAATATACCGTTTCTGGCTGCAATATTGACACATGCAGTGGCATGTGCAGATGGGGTATATAAAATCATTTCCTTAATAAAGTCTTAAATTTTTATGTTTATTTCCTTTGGGAAGAAAAAGCAATTCAATCTTATTTGAAGGAAAAAAGATTTTGCCATGTCCTAAAGAGTAATAGTCATTTATTCATTCAACTAATATTTATTGCATGCCTATAGTACATGCACATGCCAAGGAACAAAGTTATCTTAAAATGGGAAATTTAAAAAATGAAACAAGAACATGAAACTAACATTGAAACCCTGTCTTTTTTATGATCCAAGATACATGAGCAGCCAAGGCTGTTTGTTTAAACCTTCACAGGCTGAAACTTTCACAGTCGAGAGGCAGAGCAGATGATGTGTGTGTAGGGGGTGAGTGGGAGGGCAAAGAGCGCAGCTCTGTAAGCAGGAGCTGAAGCACGCAGTGGAAAATGATCATATTGATGCATTCCTCCTCCCTCTCCCACCTTCCATGATGGAATAATAATAGGGATCCATTCCATGTGTATTGTATCACCCTTCAGAGTTTACAGAGTGCTTTCACATTCATTATCTTATTTGATCCTCATGCCAACCCAAAAAGAGAGGCATAGCAGGTATTGTTTTTTCCATTTTCAAGATGAGAAAATATGGGGCTGGAAGAGGTTAAGTGGCTTTTCCATGTAAAAGCAGTACAAATTAGTGCCAGGACTAGAATTCATGTTTTTGTCACTGAAAGCAGTGTTCTTTCCATTACCTACATTCATCCCAGTATTTTCTCCTCTAATCTCCCTATTTAGAGGCATAAATTGTCGAATGTTCCCCTGGGCAGGCTGCTGTGCTGAGAAGCAGCAGCAGCAACAGCAGCAGAAGTCAACTCCAACAGTTAGGATAGAGCAATAAGGAATGAATTATTACCACGAGTAAAAAATGCTTCTTTCATCTGCTCTGGTCAAACTGTGTGTGAGAGTGCATGTGTACATGTGTGTGTGGTCTGAGGGATGGTTAGAGAGTGGAGCACTGAAGATTATACTTTAGCCAGTCTCTCTAGAGTTCACTTCTGTTGATCTAAAATGGTAGTAGTGTACACACACAATACCTCCACTTCCATTTGGTGAAATGGAGAGAAAAAAAATAATGAATACAGAGGTAGGAATGCTCATGAAGGAATGAAGAAAGTAGAATTCAGTGAGCACCTGATATGTACCGAGTGCTTTACTTACAATATTTCATTTAATCTTTACTATTGCCCCATGACATAGGTCGTATACTGTCTTTCTTTTACAGATTAGTAAACTAAAGCTTAGGTAGATTAAGTCCTAAGTCACAGAACCAGTGATATCCTATGCTAGGATTCAAATAGGTCCATATGGTTCCAGGATTGTACATCTTAACTACTACACCAAATAAAGAACCTGTATTTTCTGGTGAATTGAATCACACTTGTCTTTCTTTTCTTTTCTTTCTTTTTTTTTTTTTTGATTTATTTGTTTGAGGGGGGAGGGACAGAGAGAGAGGGAGTGGGAGAATCCTCAAGTAGACTCCCCACTGAGTGTGAAGCCCGACACAGGGCTCAAACCCAGGACCCTGAGATCATGACCTGAGCCAAAATCAAGAGTTAGCTACCTAACTGAGTGAGCCACCCAGGTGCCTCACACATGTTTTTCTTTTTAATCAAAGTTGGGAGAGCCCTCCGAGGTCTGCTTGTCCAGCCTCTCACCAAATACAGGAATCCCTTCTAGACACCCCTCCCTGATGACCATCCAGTGAACCACAGGGATTCCAACTTAGCTTAGATTCTATAAATGGAGATGGATCTGCATGGACTTATCCCTTCTCTTGTCTGGTGCTTCATCCAGGGCAAGATCCAGGCATTTGCATGAGGCAGTAAACCAGCATTAGAGATACCCTGTGATTACTGTAGAGAGAGAGTCCATGCACTCAGCCTTAGTGCCATCTGACTCCAAACATTTTGTGACCTGGCCCTTTACTCAGATGGATCTGACCAACAAGTCTTTGTGGAATTCATAGTTAGTTTGCACAGCTGCATAATCTTTGCCCAAGCATGTTAAAGGAATCAATAAGGTGATGATCAGCCAGGAGCTGCATGAATCCTTTGGTTGCTCTTTCACAGGATCCAAATGATACCTTCAGACTTGAGTTAGGTTTCTGAGGGCCATTAAGGGGCGTTCTGATTCTGCAACAATCTCTGGTGAAGAATTGATCAAGGTCCTAGAAAACCCTCCACTGATCAAGCAGAAAAGTAAGTATTGATGAATTCCACTGTTTCAGAAAAAATGTCACAATTACTGAAAGGGGACGGTTGTCTGTCAAGATGAAATCAGTGGAATATTTACCCTATCGTTACTTCATCTGCAATAATTCCTTGGGCCTGATCTGGAAAAGTGAGGGAGAGTGAGATGGAATTCCTTTGTTCCAAGTTTGTAGTCCTGTATTAGTCAGAACACCTCTTGATGACACCTGTTTTCTTTCTCCCTCCCTCATTCATTTCTTCAACAAATATTAAGTGCCTTTTGCATCCTAGACCTTTGCTCTCTTGCTTATATGTGTTCTTTTACTTTCTGAATTTTCTTCACTTACTTTTCTCCTTCCCTTTTTTTCCTCCCAACTTCACTGTCTCAATGTTAGGTTTGGGAAATGTCAATATTATTTGGGAAGGCATTTAAAGTGAGAATGTAAATGAGGGGAAGGGTTGGAGAGTGTTGTGGATTGACGTGTTTTGAGTGGGACTGTTTTACCCAATATCATCCAGTTTCCCATTATTTTCTCACTTAAAGCATGTCTAAAGAGCTCTTAACTAGTCAAGAATAATACCCAGCTTGTGTCAATGGAGAATTCATCTATGGTGACTGACTTCATCCTTCTTGGCATGACAGACAACCCGCAGCTTGGAGTCCTGCTATTTGGAGTCTTCCTTATCATTTATATCATCACTGTGTTGGGGAATTTAAGCCTGGTAATCCTGATCAGGGTCAGTCCCTGCCTCCATACTCCCATGTACTTTTTTCTCTCTAACCTGTCCCTTCTTGATGTCTGTTTCTCTTCCATCACAATCCCAAAAACATTAGCAGATTTGTTATCTAAGTTGCAGGCTGTTTCTTTCCTTGGATGCATGACTCAAATGGGCTTGTTCATAATCTTTGCCTCTGCTGAATGCAATCTTTTGGCTTCCATGGCCTATGACCGCTATACTGCCATCTGTCACCCACTGCTCTACCATGTAACCATCTCTAGAGTCCGTTGTCTCCTCTTGGTAGCAGGATGCTACTTTGGGGGGTTAGTTAACATGGTTTCTGTGACAACTTCCATCACACAATTATCATTCTGTCAACCACGTGTCCTTCCCCACTTCTTCTGTGACATCCCTCCACTGTTGGCACTGGCTTGCTCAGACTCCCGGGTCACCCAGATACTGGTTGTTGGCTGTGGGGGATTCACCCTGGTCACCTCCATTGTGGTGATCCTTGTCTCCTATGTGTCTGTCCTCACGACGATCCTGGGAATTCCTTCAGCTTCCGGCAAACAAAAAGCTTTCTCTACGTGTGCTTCCCACATGACTGCTGTTGGCCTATACTATGGCACAACTATGTATACTTACTTGCAGCCCTCTCAACATGGATCCCAGGCAGGAAATCAGATGGTTTCAGTGTTTTATACAATGGTGATCCCCATGTTAAATCCTCTTATCTACAGTTTGAGAAATCAGGAAGTGAAAGTTGCTTTATGGAAAATATGGAAGCAGAGTCCCTAATCTTCCATTCTGTGTTAAAGAATGTAATATGTTTTATGAAGACTTGCCTACAGTTCTATTCATAGTGTTTTCCTTGCTGCAAATGAAGCCTTGTTAAGAACAATTGAATTGCTCTGGCTAAGTGTTTAGAAGTAGTTGTTTAGATAAACAGCAACACAATAGAAAATTATATGGACAAAATAATGTGTATTTTCTGAAGCAACTGTCTGATAAGAAATGTTTTAAAAGAGGGAAATATGTATGTGGGTACAAATATGTCAATCTGAGTTGTGAACTGGTGTAACACTAGTCATAAGTTTAAATCATTCCATGATAACAAGGTTAGAAAATAGCGTAATTTGACTATAAATTATAGAAGAAAGCATGAATGGCAACTGAGATGCAAATACTTTTGCTTTATTATTCATGTGCTTATATGGAGGATATACTTGGTATCCCTTAGGCTGAATTAAGTTCAGTCCATATCTTTCATAAGGATTCAGAAGACTCCTGGATGTGTATTTTCCAAATGCAGCACCATCACTACCACTGAAGCTATAAAATGTGAGCCGATATATGAATTCACATGTGCAATTATTGAGATTTATAAGGGTAAATCTTAAAAGATAGCAATGCTCAGCCAAACAACAGATTAAGTTCACTAATTAGAGTAAGATTTGAAAGATTCTTTGTAAGGGACGATGGACTCTAGGCCTAAATTATACCAATGATTTTTTTGTATGTAAATACTAAATTGACTATTTGTATGCAAATTATAAATGAGCTCAGCCTCTTGGTATTCCTAAATATATGTCCAACAGGCAACACAAGTGTGAGTAAAACCCCAATTAATTTATTAGTCCATGGCTAGCCCTCAGAATTTGAAATGATGCATGAAATTTGTGGATATTACTATTTTGTCTAAATATATTGAACAACAGCCTATCTATAAAAGCATATCATCCTATACCTGAAGAC